>NW_028116933.1:0-44116 GCF_964273445.1 Streptopelia decaocto | reverse complement strand
AGTTTCAATGGGAATGGGAAGAATTGGGACAAAAATTGGAAAATTTTTCAGGGACTTTGAAAAAATTTCAACTGGAATTTTAGCATTTTTTTATGTGAAATTGTAAACATGTGGCCATGGATTTTGAAAATTCTAGAGAGAATTTTAAAAGCTTCAACAGAATTTCAACAATTTTGAGAGGGATTTGAAAAGTTTCAATGGGAATGGGAAGAATTGGGACAAAAATTGGAAAATTTTTCAGGGACTTTGAAAAAATTTCAACTGGAATTTTAGCAATTTTTTGACGTGAAATTGTAAACATGTGGACATGGATTTTGAAAATTCTAGAGAGAATTTTAAAAGCTTCAAGAGAATTTCAACAATTTTGAGAGGGATTTGAAAAGTTTCAATGGGAATGGGAAGAATTGGGACAAAAATTGGAAAATTTTTCAGGGACTTTGAAAAAATTTCAACTGGAATTTTAGTGATTTTTTTACATGAAATTGTAAACATGTGGACATGGATATGGAAAATTCTAGAGAGAATTTTAAAAGCTTCAAGAGAATTTCAACAATTTTGAGAGGGATTTGAAAAGTTTCAATGGGAATGGGAAGAATTGGGACAAAAATTGGAAAATTTTTAAGGGACTTTGAAAAAATTTCAACTGGAATTTTAGCCATTTTTACGTGAAATTGTAAACATGTGGCCATGGATTTTGAAAATTCTAGAGAGAATTTTAAAAGCTTCAAGAGAATTTCAACAATTTTGAGAGGGATTTGAAAAGTTTCAATGGGAATGGGAAGAATTGGGACAAAAATGGGAAAATTTTTCAGGGACTTTGAAAAAATTTCAACTGGAATTTTAGCCATTTTTTGACGTGAAATTGTAAACATGTGGACATGGATTTTGAAAATTCTGAGAGAATTTTAAAAGCTTCAAGAGAATTTCAACAATTTTGAGAGGGATTTGAAAAGTTTCAATGGGAATGGGAAGAATTGGGACAAAAATTGGAAAACTTTTCAGGGACTTTGAAAAAATTTCAACTGGAATTTTAGCATTTTTTTGACGTGAAATTGTAAACATGTGGACATGGATTTTGAAAATTCTAGAGAGAATTTTAAAAGCTTCAAGAGAATTTCAACAATTTTGAGAGGGATTTGAAAAGTTTCAATGGGAATGGGAAGAATTGGGACAAAAATTGGAAAATTTTTAAGGGACTTTGAAAAAATTTCAACTGGAATTTTAGCCATTTTTTAATGTGAAATTGTAAACATGTGGACATGGATTTTGAAAATTCTAGAGAGAATTTTTAAAGCTTTAACAGAATTTCAACAATTTTGAGAGGGATTTGAAAAGTTTCAATGGGAATGGGAAGAATTGGGACAAAAATTGGAAAATTTTTAAGGGACTTTGAAAAAATTTCAACTGGAATTTTAGCAATTTTTTGAAGTGAAATTGTAAACATGTGGCCATGGATTTTGAAAATTCTAGAGAGAATTTTAAAAGCTTCAAGAGAATTTCAACAATTTGGAGAGGGATTTGAAAAGTTTCAATGGGAATGGGAAGAATTGGGACAAAAATTGGAAAATTTTTCAGGGACTTTGAAAAAATTTCAACTGGAATTTTAGCCATTTTTTGACGTGAAATTGTAAACATGTGGACATGGATATGGAAAATTCTAGAGAGAATTTTAAAAGCTTCAAGAGAATTTCAACAATTTTGAGAGGGATTTGAAAAGTTTCAATGGGAATGGGAAGAATTGGGACAAAAATTGGAAAATTTTTCAGGGACTTTGAAAAAATTTCAACTGTAATTTTAGCCATTTTTTGACGTGAAATTGTAAACATGTGGACATGGATTTTGAAAATTCTAGAGAGAATTTTAAAAGCTTCAAGAGAATTTCAACAATTTTGAGAGGGATTTGAAAAGTTTCAATGGGAATGGGAAGAATTGGGACAAAAATTGGAAAATTTTTCAGGGACTTTGAAAAAATTTCAACTGGAATTTTAGCAATTTTTTGACGTGAAATTGTAAACATGTGGACATGGATTTTGAAAATTCTAGAGAGAATTTTAAAAGCTTCAACAGAATTTCAACAATTTTGAGAGGGATTTGAAAAGTTTCAATGGGAATGGGAAGAATTGGGACAAAAATTGGAAAATTTTTCAGGGACTTTGAAAAAATTTCAACTGGAATTTTAGCATTTTTTTATGTGAAATTGTAAACATGTGGCCATGGATTTTGAAAATTCTAGAGAGAATTTTAAAAGCTTCAACAGAATTTCAACAATTTTGAGAGGGATTTGAAAAGTTTCAATGGGAATGGAAGAATTGGGACAAAAATTGGAAAATTTTCAGGACTTTGAAAAAATTTCAACTGGAATTTTAGCAATTTTTTGACGTGAAATTGTAAACATGTGGACATGGATTTTGAAAATTCTAGAGAGAATTTTAAAAGCTTCAAGAGAATTTCAACAATTTTGAGAGGGATTTGAAAAGTTTCAATGGGAATGGGAAGAATTGGGACAAAAATTGGAAAATTTTTCAGGGACTTTGAAAAAATTTCAACTGGAATTTTAGTGATTTTTTTACATGAAATTGTAAACATGTGGACATGGATATGGAAAATTCTAGAGAGAATTTTAAAAGCTTCAAGAGAATTTCAACAATTTTGAGAGGGATTTGAAAAGTTTCAATGGGAATGGGAAGAATTGGGACAAAAATTGGAAAATTTTTAAGGGACTTTGAAAAAATTTCAACTGGAATTTTAGCCATTTTTACGTGAAATTGTAAACATGTGGCCATGGATTTTGAAAATTCTAGAGAGAATTTTAAAAGCTTCAAGAGAATTTCAACAATTTTGAGAGGGATTTGAAAAGTTTCAATGGGAATGGGAAGAATTGGGACAAAAATGGGAAAATTTTTCAGGGACTTTGAAAAAATTTCAACTGGAATTTTAGCCATTTTTTGACGTGAAATTGTAAACATGTGGACATGGATTTTGAAAATTCTGGAGAGAATTTTAAAAGCTTCAAGAGAATTTCAACAATTTTGAGAGGGATTTGAAAAGTTTCAATGGGAATGGGAAGAATTGGGACAAAAATTGGAAAATTTTTCAGGGACTTTGAAAAAATTTCAACTGGAATTTTAGCATTTTTTTGATGTGAAATTGTAAACATGTGGACATGGATTTTGAAAATTCTAGAGAGAATTTTAAAAGCTTCAAGAGAATTTCAACAATTTTGAGAGGGATTTGAAAAGTTTCAATGGGAATGGGAAGAATTGGGACAAAAATTGGAAAATTTTTAAGGGACTTTGAAAAAATTTCAACTGGAATTTTAGCCATTTTTTAATGTGAAATTGTAAACATGTGGACATGGATTTTGAAAATTCTAGAGAGAATTTTTAAAGCTTTAACAGAATTTCAACAATTTTGAGAGGGATTTGAAAAGTTTCAATGGGAATGGGAAGAATTGGGACAAAAATTGGAAAATTTTTAAGGGACTTTGAAAAAATTTCAACTGGAATTTTAGCAATTTTTTGAAGTGAAATTGTAAACATGTGGCCATGGATTTTGAAAATTCTAGAGAGAATTTTAAAAGCTTCAAGAGAATTTCAACAATTTGGAGAGGGATTTGAAAAGTTTCAATGGGAATGGGAAGAATTGGGACAAAAATTGGAAAATTTTTCAGGGACTTTGAAAAAATTTCAACTGGAATTTTAGCCATTTTTTGACGTGAAATTGTAAACATGTGGACATGGATATGGAAAATTCTAGAGAGAATTTTAAAAGCTTCAAGAGAATTTCAACAATTTTGAGAGGGATTTGAAAAGTTTCAATGGGATGGAAGAATTGGGACAAAAATTGGAAAATTTTTCAGGGACTTTGAAAAAATTTCAACTGGAATTTTAGCCATTTTTTGACGTGAAATTGTAAACATGTGGACATGGATTTTGAAAATTCTAGAGAGAATTTTAAAAGCTTCAAGAGAATTTCAACAATTTTGAGAGGGATTTGAAAAGTTTCAATGGGAATGGGAAGAATTGGGACAAAAATTGGAAAATTTTTCAGGGACTTTGAAAAAATTTCAACTGGAATTTTAGCAATTTTTTGACGTGAAATTGTAAACATGTGGACATGGATTTTGAAAATTCTAGAGAGAATTTTAAAAGCTTCAACAGAATTTCAACAATTTTGAGAGGGATTTGAAAAGTTTCAATGGGAATGGGAAGAATTGGGACAAAAATTGGAAAATTTTTCAGGGACTTTGAAAAAATTTCAACTGGAATTTTAGCATTTTTTTATGTGAAATTGTAAACATGTGGCCATGGATTTTGAAAATTCTAGAGAGAATTTTAAAAGCTTCAACAGAATTTCAACAATTTTGAGAGGGATTTGAAAAGTTTCAATGGGAATGGGAAGAATTGGGACAAAAATTGGAAAATTTTTCAGGGACTTTGAAAAAATTTCAACTGGAATTTTAGCAATTTTTTGACGTGAAATTGTAAACATGTGGACATGGATTTTGAAAATTCTAGAGAGAATTTTAAAAGCTTCAAGAGAATTTCAACAATTTTGAGAGGGATTTGAAAAGTTTCAATGGGAATGGGAAGAATTGGACAAAAATTGGAAAATTTTTAAGGGACTTTGAAAAAATTTCAACTGGAATTTTAGTGATTTTTTTACATGAAATTGTAAACATGTGGACATGGATATGGAAAATTCTAGAGAGAATTTTAAAAGCTTCAAGAGAATTTCAACAATTTTGAGAGGGATTTGAAAAGTTTCAATGGGAATGGAAGAATTGGGACAAAAATTGGAAAATTTTTAAGGGACTTTGAAAAAATTTCAACTGGAATTTTAGCCATTTTTTGACGTGAAATTGTAAACATGTGGCCATGGATTTGAAAATTCTAGAGAGAATTTTAAAAGCTTCAAGAGAATTTCAACAATTTTGAGAGGGATTTGAAAAGTTTCAATGGGAATGGGAAGAATTGGGACAAAAATTGGAAAATTGTTAAGGGATTTGAAAAAATTTCAACTGGAATTTTAGCCATTTTTTGACGTGAAATTGTAAACATGTGGACATGGATTTTGAAAATTCTAGAGAGAATTTTAAAAGCTTCAAGAGAATTTCAACAATTTTGAGAGGGATTTGAAAAGTTTCAATGGGAATGGGAAGAATTGGGACAAAAATTGGAAAATTTTTAAGGACTTTGAAAAAATTTCAACTGGAATTTTAGCATTTTTTTATGTGAAATTGTAAACATGTGGCCATGGATTTTGAAAATTCTAGAGAGAATTTTAAAAGCTTCAAGAGAATTTCAACAATTTTGAGAGGGATTTGAAAAGTTTCAATGGGAATGGGAAGAATTGGGACAAAAATTGGAAAATTTTTCAGGGACTTTGAAAAAACTTCAACAGGAATTTTAGCCATTTTTTGACGTGAAATTGTAAACATGTGGCCATGGATTTTGAAAATTCTAGAGAGAATTTTAAAAGCTTCAAGAGAATTTCAACAATTTGAGAGGGATTTGAAAAGTTTCAATGGGAATGGGAAGAATTGGGACAAAAATTGGAAAATTTTTCAGGGACTTTGAAAAAATTTCAACTGGAATTTTAGCAATTTTTTGACGTGAAATTGTAAACATGTGGACATGGATTTTGAAAATTCTAGAGAGAATTTTAAAAGCTTCAAGAGAATTTCAACAATTTTGAGAGGGATTTGAAAAGTTTCAATGGGAATGGGAAGAATTGGGACAAAAACTGGAAAATTTTTAAGGGACTTTGAAAAAATTTCAACTGGAATTTTAGCCATTTTTTTACATGAAATTGTAAACATGTGGACATGGATTTTGAAAATTCTAGAGAGAATTTTAAAAGCTTCAAGAGAATTTCAACAATTTTGAGAGGGATTTGAAAAGTTTCAATGGGAATGGGAAGAATTGGGACAAAAATTGGAAAATTTTTAAGGGACTTTGAAAAAATTTCAACTGGAATTTTAGCCATTTTTTGACGTGAAATTGTAAACATGTGGACATGGATTTTGAAAATTCTAGAGAGAATTTTAAAAGCTTCAAGAGAATTTCAACAATTTTGAGAGGGATTTGAAAAGTTTCAATGGGAATGGGAAGAATTGGGACAAAAATTGGAAAATTTTTAAGGGACTTTGAAAAAATTGCAACTGGAATTTTAGCCATTTTTTGACGTGAAATTGTAAACATGTGGCCATGGATTTTGAAAATTCTAGAGAGAATTTTAAAAGCTTCAAGAAAATTTCAACAATTTTGAGAGGGATTTGAAAAGTTTCAATGGGAATGGGAAGAATTGGGACAAAAATTGGAAAATTGTTAGGGACTTTGAAAAAATTTCAACTGGAATTTTAGCCATTTTTTGACGTGAAATTGTAAACATGTGGACATGGATTTTGAAAATTCTAGAGAGAATTTTAAAAGCTTCAAGAGAATTTCAACAATTTTGAGAGGGATTTGAAAAGTTTCAATGGGAATGGGAAGAATTGGGACAAAAATTGGAAAATTTTTCAGGGACTTTGAAAAATTTCAACTGGAATTTTAGCCATTTTTTGACGTGAAATTGTAAACATGTGGACATGGATTTTGAAAATTATAGAGAGAATTTTAAAAGCTTCAACAGAATTTCAACAATTTTGAGAGGGATTTGAAAAGTTTCAATGGGAATGGGAAGAATTGGGACAAAAATTGGAAAATTTTTAAGGGACTTTGAAAAAATTTCCACTGGAATTTTAGCCATTTTTTGACGTGAAATTGTAAACATGTGGACATGGATTTTGAAAATTCTAGAGAGAATTTTAAAAGCTTCAAGAGAATTTCAACAATTTTGAGAGGGATTTGAAAAGTTTCAATGGGAATGGGAAGAATTGGGACAAAAATTGGAAAATTTTTAAGGGACTTTGAAAAAATTTCAACTGGAATTTTAGCAATTTTTTGACGTGAAATTGTAAACATGTGGACATGGATTTTGAAAATTCTAGAGAGAATTTTAAAAGCTTCAAGAGAATTTCAACAATTTTGAGAGGGATTTGAAAAGTTTCAATGGGAATGGGAAGAATTGGGACAAAAATTGGAAAATTTTTAAGGGACTTTGAAAAAATTTCAACTGGAATTTTAGCCATTTTTTGACGTGAAATTGTAAACATGTGGACATGGATTTTGAAAATTCTAGAGAGAATTTTAAAAGCTTCAAGAGAATTTCAACAATTTTGAGAGGGATTTGAAAAGTTTCAATGGGAATGGGAAGAATTGGGACAAAAATTGGAAAATTTTTAAGGGACTTTGAAAAAATTGCAACTGGAATTTTAGCCATTTTTTGACGTGAAATTGTAAACATGTGGCCATGGATTTTGAAAATTCTAGAGAGAATTTTAAAAGCTTCAAGAAAATTTCAACAATTTTGAGAGGGATTTGAAAAGTTTCAATGGGAATGGGAAGAATTGGGACAAAATTGGAAAATTGTTAAGGGACTTTGAAAAAATTTCAACTGGAATTTTAGCCATTTTTTGACGTGAAATTGTAAACATGTGGACATGGATTTTGAAAATTCTAGAGAGAATTTTAAAAGCTTCAAGAGAATTTCAACAATTTTGAGAGGGATTTGAAAAGTTTCAATGGGAATGGGAAGAATTGGGACAAAAATTGGAAATTTTTCAGGGACTTTGAAAAAATTTCAACTGGAATTTTAGCCATTTTTTGACGTGAAATTGTAAACATGTGGACATGGATTTTGAAAATTCTAGAGAGAATTTTAAAAGCTTCAACAGAATTTCAACAATTTGGAGAGGGATTTGAAAAGTTTCAATGGGAATGGGAAGAATTGGGACAAAAATTGGAAAATTGTTAAGGGACTTTGAAAAAATTTCAACTGGAATTTTAGCAATTTTTTGACGTGAAATTGTAAACATGTGGACATGGATTTTGAAAATTCTAGAGAGAATTTTAAAAGCTTCAAGAGAATTTCAACAATTTTGAGAGGGATTTGAAAAGTTTCAATGGGAATGGGAAGAATTGGGACAAAAACTGGAAAATTTTTCAGGGACTTTGAAAAAATTTCAACTGGAATTTTAGCCATTTTTTTACATGAAATTGTAAACATGTGGACATGGATATGGAAAATTCTAGAGAGAATTTTAAAAGCTTCAAGAGAATTTCAACAATTTGGAGAGGGATTTGAAAAGTTTCAATGGGAATGGGAAGAATTGGGACAAAAATTGGAAAATTTTAAGGGACTTTGAAAAAATTTCAACTGGAATTTTAGCCATTTTTTGACATGAAATTGTAAACATGTGGACATGGATTTAGAAAATTCTAGAGAGAATTTTAAAAGCTTCAAGAGAATTTCAACAATTTTGAGAGGGATTTGAAAAGTTTCAATGGGAATGGGAAGAATTGGGACAAAAATTGGAAAATTTTTCAGGGACTTTGAAAAAATTTCAACTGGAATTTTAGCCATTTTTTGACGTGAAATTGTAAACATGTGGCCATGGATTTTGAAAATTCTAGAGAGAATTTTAAAAGCTTCAAGAGAATTTCAACAATTTTGAGAGGGATTTGAAAAGTTTCAATGGGAATGGGAAGAATTGGGACAAAAATTGGAAAATTGTTAAGGGACTTTGAAAAAATTTCAACTGGAATTTTAGCCATTTTTTGACGTGAAATTGTAAACATGTGGACATGGATTTTGAAAATTCTAGAGAGAATTTTAAAAGCTTCAAGAGAATTTCAACAATTTTGAGAGGGATTTGAAAAGTTTCAATGGGAATGGGAAGAATTGGGACAAAAATTGGAAAATTTTTAAGGGACTTTGAAAAAATTTCAACTGGAATTTTAGCATTTTTTTGACGTGAAATTGTAAACATGTGGCCATGGATTTTGAAAATTCTAGAGAGAATTTTAAAAGCTTCAAGAGAATTTCAACAATTTTGAGAGGGATTTGAAAAGTTTCAATGGGAATGGGAAGAATTGGGACAAAAATTGGAAAATTTTTCAGGGACTTTGAAAAAACTTCAACTGGAATTTTAGCCATTTTTTGACGTGAAATTGTAAACATGTGGCCATGGATTTTGAAAATTCTAGAGAGAATTTTAAAAGCTTCAAGAGAATTTCAACAATTTTGAGAGGGATTTGAAAAGTTTCAATGGGAATGGGAAGAATTGGGACAAAAATTGGAAAATTTTTCAGGGACTTTGAAAAAATTTCAACTGGAATTTTAGCAATTTTTTGACGTGAAATTGTAAACATGTGGACATGGATTTTGAAAATTCTAGAGAGAATTTTAAAAGCTTCAAGAGAATTTCAACAATTTGGAGAGGGATTTGAAAAGTTTCAATGGGAATGGGAAGAATTGGGACAAAAATTGTAAAATTTTTAAGGGACTTTGAAAAAATTTCAACTGGAATTTTAGCCATTTTTTGACGTGAAATTGTAAACATGTGGCCATGGATTTTGAAAATTCTAGAGAGAATTTTAAAAGCTTCAACAGAATTTCAACAATTTTGAGAGGGATTTGAAAAGTTTCAATGGGAATGGGAAGAATTGGGACAAAAATTGGAAAATTTTGAAGGGACTTTGAAAAAATTTCAACTGGAATTTTAGCCATTTTTTTACGTGAAATTGTAAACATGTGGCCATGGATTTAGAAAATTCTAGAGAGAATTTTAAAAGCTTCAAGAGAATTTCAACAATTTTGAGAGGGATTTGAAAAGTTTCAATGGGAATGGGAAGAATTGGGACAAAAATTGGAAAACTTTTCAGGGACTTTGAAAAAATTTCAACTGGAATTTTAGCCATTTTTTTGACGTGAAATTGTAAACATGTGGACATGGATTTTGAAAATTCTAGAGAGAATTTTAAAAGCTTCAAGAGAATTTCAACAATTTTGAGAGGGATTTGAAAAGTTTCAATGGGAATGGGAAGAATTGGGACAAAAATTGGAAAATTTTTAAGGGACTTTGAAAAAATTTCAACTGGAATTTTAGCCATTTTTTGACGTGAAATTGTAAACATGTGGCCATGGATTTTGAAAATTCTAGAGAGAATTTTTAAAGCTTCAAGAGAATTTCAACAATTTTGAGAGGGATTTGAAAAGTTTCAATGGGAATGGGAAGAATTGGGACAAAAATTGGAAAATTTTTCAGGGACTTTGAAAAAATTTCAACTGGAATTTTAGCATTTTTTTATGTGAAATTGTAAACATGTGGACATGGATTTTGAAAATTCTAGAGAGAATTTTAAAAGCTTCAAGAGAATTTCAACAATTTTGAGAGGGATTTGAAAAGTTTCAATGGGAATGGGAAGAATTGTGACAAAAATTTTAAAATTTTTCAGGGACTTTGAAAAAATTTCAACTGGAATTTTAGCATTTTTTTATGTGAAATTGTAAACATGTGGACATGGATTTTGAAAATTCTAGAGAGAATTTTAAAAGCTTCAAGAGAATTTCAACAATTTTGAGAGGGATTTGAAAAGTTTCAATGGGAATGGGAAGAATTGGGACAAAAATTGGAAAATTTTTAAGGGACTTTGAAAAAATTTCAACTGGAATTTTAGCCATTTTTACGTGAAATTGTAAACATGTGGCCATGGATTTTGAAAATTCTAGAGAGAATTTTAAAAGCTTCAAGAGAATTTCAACAAT
Organism: Streptopelia decaocto; assembly: GCF_964273445.1. Classification (NCBI taxonomy): domain Eukaryota; kingdom Metazoa; phylum Chordata; class Aves; order Columbiformes; family Columbidae; genus Streptopelia; species Streptopelia decaocto. Next base: position 33,466 of record NW_028116933.1, on the reverse strand, counting down.
TTTGAGAGGGATTTGAAAAGTTTCAATGGGAATGGGAAGAATTGGGACAAAAATTGGAAAATTTTTCAGGGACTTTGAAAAAATTTCAACTGGAATTTTAGCCATTTTTTGACGTGAAATTGTAAACATGTGGACATGGATATGGAAAATTCTAGAGAGAATTTTAAAAGCTTCAAGAGAATTTCAACAATTTTGAGATGGATTTGAAAAGTTTCAATGGGAATGGAAAGAATTGGGACAAAAATTGGAAAACTTTTCAGGGACTTTGAAAAAATTTCAACTGGAATTTTAGCATTTTTTTGACGTGAAATTGTAAACATGTGGCCATGGATTTTGAAAATTCTAGAGAGAATTTTAAAAGCTTCAAGAGAATTTCAACAATTTTGAGAGGGATTTGAAAAGTTTCAATGGGAATGGGAAGAATTGGGACAAAAATTGGAAAATTTTTAAGGGACTTAGAAAAAATTTCAACTGGAATTTTAGCCATTTTTTTATGTGAAATTGTAAACATGTGGACATGGATTTTGAAAATTCTAGAGAGAATTTTAAAAGCTTCAAGAGAATTTCAACAATTTTGAGAGGGATTTGAAAAGTTTCAATGGGAATGGGAAGAATTGGGACAAAAATTGGAAAATTTTTCAGGGACTTTGAAAAAATTTCAACTGGAATTTTAGCCATTTTTTGACGTGAAATTGTAAACATGTGGACATGGATTTTGAAAATTCTAGAGAGAATTTTAAAAGCTTCAACAGAATTTCAACAATTTTGAGAGGGATTTGAAAAGTTTCAATGGGAATGGGAAGAATTGGGACAAAAATTGGAAAATTGTTAAGGGACTTTGAAAAAATTTCAACTGGAATTTTAGCAATTTTTTGACGTGAAATTGTAAACATGTGGACATGGATTTTGAAAATTCTAGAGAGAATTTTAAAAGCTTCAAGAGAATTTCAACAATTTTGAGAGGGATTTGAAAAGTTTCAATGGGAATGGGAAGAATTGGGACAAAAACTGGAAAATTTTTAAGGGACTTTGAAAAAATTTCAACTGGAATTTTAGCCATTTTTTTACATGAAATTGTAAACATGTGGACATGGATATGGAAAATTCTAGAGAGAATTTTAAAAGCTTCAAGAGAATTTCAACAATTTGGAGAGGGATTTGAAAAGTTTCAATGGGAATGGGAAGAATTGGGACAAAAATTGGAAAATTTTTAAGGGACTTTGAAAAAATTTCAACTGGAATTTTAGCCATTTTTTGACGTGAAATTGTAAACATGTGGACATGGATTTAGAAAATTCTAGAGAGAATTTTAAAAGCTTCAAGAGAATTTCAACAATTTTGAGAGGGATTTGAAAAGTTTCAATGGGAATGGGAAGAATTGGGACAAAAATTGGAAAATTTTTCAGGGACTTTGAAAAAATTTCAACTGGAATTTTAGCCATTTTTTGACGTGAAATTGTAAACATGTGGCCATGGATTTTGAAAATTCTAGAGAGAATTTTAAAAGCTTCAAGAGAATTTCAACAATTTTGAGAGGGATTTGAAAAGTTTCAATGGGAATGGGAAGAATTGGGACAAAAATTGGAAAATTTTTCAGGGACTTTGAAAAAATTTCAACTGGAATTTTAGCCATTTTTTGACGTGAAATTGTAAACATGTGGCCATGGATTTTGAAAATTCTAGAGAGAATTTTAAAAGCTTCAAGAGAATTTCAACAATTTTGAGAGGGATTTGAAAAGTTTCAATGGGAATGGGAAGAATTGGGACAAAAATTGGAAAATTTTTAAGGGACTTTGAAAAAATTTCAACTGGAATTTTAGCATTTTTTTGACGTGAAATTGTAAACATGTGGCCATGGATTTTGAAAATTCTAGAGAGAATTTTAAAAGCTTCAAGAGAATTTCAACAATTTTGAGAGGGATTTGAAAAGTTTCAATGGGAATGGGAAGAATTGGGACAAAAATTGGAAAATTTTTCAGGGACTTTGAAAAAACTTCAACTGGAATTTTAGCCATTTTTTGACGTGAAATTGTAAACATGTGGCCATGGATTTTGAAAATTCTAGAGAGAATTTTAAAAGCTTCAAGAGAATTTCAACAATTTTGAGAGGGATTTGAAAAGTTTCAATGGGAATGGGAAGAATTGGGACAAAAATTGGAAAATTTTTAAGGGACTTTGAAAAAATTTCAACTGGAATTTTAGCAATTTTTTGACGTGAAATTGTAAACATGTGGACATGGATTTTGAAAATTCTAGAGAGAATTTTAAAAGCTTCAAGAGAATTTCAACAATTTGGAGAGGGATTTGAAAAGTTTCAATGGGAATGGGAAGAATTGGGACAAAAATTGGAAAATTGTTAAGGGACTTTGAAAAAATTTCAACTGGAATTTTAGCCATTTTTTGACGTGAAATTGTAAACATGTGGACATGGATTTTGAAAATTCTAGAGAGAATTTTAAAAGCTTCAACAGAATTTCAACAATTTTGAGAGGGATTTGAAAAGTTTCAATGGGAATGGGAAGAATTGGGACAAAAATTGGAAAATTTTTCAGGGACTTTGAAAAAATTTCAACTGGAATTTTAGCCATTTTTTGACGTGAAATTGTAAACATGTGGACATGGATTTTGAAAATTCTAGAGAGAATTTTAAAAGCTTCAACAGAATTTCAACAATTTTGAGAGGGATTTGAAAAGTTTCAATGGGAATGGGAAGAATTGGGACAAAAATTGGAAAATTTTTAAGGGACTTTGAAAAAATTTCAACTGGAATTTTAGCAATTTTTTGACGTGAAATTGTAAACATGTGGACATGGATTTTGAAAATTCTAGAGAGAATTTTAAAAGCTTCAAGAGAATTTCAACAATTTTGAGAGGGATTTGAAAAGTTTCAATGGGAATGGGAAGAATTGGGACAAAAACTGGAAAATTTTTAAGGGACTTTGAAAAAATTTCAACTGGAATTTTAGCCATTTTTTTACATGAAATTGTAAACATGTGGACATGGATATGGAAAATTCTAGAGAGAATTTTAAAAGCTTCAAGAGAATTTCAACAATTTGGAGAGGGATTTGAAAAGTTTCAATGGGAATGGGAAGAATTGGGACAAAAATTGGAAAATTTTTAAGGGACTTTGAAAAAATTTCAACTGGAATTTTAGCCATTTTTTGACGTGAAATTGTAAACATGTGGACATGGATTTAGAAAATTCTAGAGAGAATTTTAAAAGCTTCAAGAGAATTTCAACAATTTTGAGAGGGATTTGAAAAGTTTCAATGGGAATGGGAAGAATTGGGACAAAAATTGGAAAATTTTTCAGGGACTTTGAAAAAATTTCAACTGGAATTTTAGCCATTTTTTGACGTGAAATTGTAAACATGTGGCCATGGATTTTGAAAATTCTAGAGAGAATTTTAAAAGCTTCAAGAGAATTTCAACAATTTTGAGAGGGATTTGAAAAGTTTCAATGGGAATGGGAAGAATTGGGACAAAAATTGGAAAATTGTTAAGGGACTTTGAAAAAATTTCAACTGGAATTTTAGCCATTTTTTGACGTGAAATTGTATACATGTGCACATGGATTTTGAAAATTCTAGAGAGAATTTTAAAAGCTTCAAGAGAATTTCAACAATTTTGAGAGGGATTTGAAAAGTTTCAATGGGAATGGGAAGAATTGGGACAAAAATTGGAAAATTTTTAAGGGACTTTGAAAAAATTTCAACTGGAATTTTAGCATTTTTTTGACGTGAAATTGTAAACATGTGGCCATGGATTTTGAAAATTCTAGAGAGAATTTTAAAAGCTTCAAGAGAATTTCAACAATTTTGAGAGGGATTTGAAAAGTTTCAATGGGAATGGGAAGAATTGGGACAAAAATTGGAAAATTTTTCAGGGACTTTGAAAAAACTTCAACTGGAATTTTAGCCATTTTTTGACGTGAAATTGTAAACATGTGGCCATGGATTTTGAAAATTCTAGAGAGAATTTTAAAAGCTTCAAGAGAATTTCAACAATTTTGAGAGGGATTTGAAAAGTTTCAATGGGAATGGGAAGAATTGGGACAAAAATTGGAAAATTTTTCAGGGACTTTGAAAAAATTTCAACTGGAATTTTAGCAATTTTTTGACGTGAAATTGTAAACATGTGGACATGGATTTTGAAAATTCTAGAGAGAATTTTAAAAGCTTCAAGAGAATTTCAACAATTTGGAGAGGGATTTGAAAAGTTTCAATGGGAATGGGAAGAATTGGGACAAAAATTGTAAAATTTTTAAGGGACTTTGAAAAAATTTCAACTGGAATTTTAGCCATTTTTTGACGTGAAATTGTAAACATGTGGCCATGGATTTTGAAAATTCTAGAGAGAATTTTAAAAGCTTCAACAGAATTTCAACAATTTTGAGAGGGATTTGAAAAGTTTCAATGGGAATGGGAAGAATTGGGACAAAAATTGGAAAATTTTGAAGGGACTTTGAAAAAATTTCAACTGGAATTTTAGCCATTTTTTTACGTGAAATTGTAAACATGTGGCCATGGATTTAGAAAATTCTAGAGAGAATTTTAAAAGCTTCAAGAGAATTTCAACAATTTTGAGAGGGATTTGAAAAGTTTCAATGGGAATGGGAAGAATTGGGACAAAAATTGGAAAACTTTTCAGGGACTTTGAAAAAATTTCAACTGGAATTTTAGCATTTTTTTGACGTGAAATTGTAAACATGTGGACATGGATTTTGAAAATTCTAGAGAGAATTTTAAAAGCTTCAAGAGAATTTCAACAATTTGGAGAGGGATTTGAAAAGTTTCAATGGGAATGGGAAGAATTGGGACAAAAATTGGAAAATTTTTAAGGGACTTTGAAAAAATTTCAACTGGAATTTTAGCCATTTTTTGACGTGAAATTGTAAACATGTGGCCATGGATTTTGAAAATTCTAGAGAGAATTTTAAAAGCTTCAAGAGAATTTCAACAATTTTGAGAGGGATTTGAAAAGTTTCAATGGGAATGGGAAGAATTGGGACAAAAATTGGAAAATTTTTAAGGGACTTTGAAAAAATTTCAACTGGAATTTTAGCCATTTTTACGTGAAATTGTAAACATGTGGCCATGGATTTTGAAAATTCTAGAGAGAATTTTAAAAGCTTCAAGAGAATTTCAACAATTTTGAGAGGGATTTGAAAAGTTTCAATGGGAATGGGAAGAATTGGGACAAAAATTGGAAAATTTTTCAGGGACTTTGAAAAAATTTCAACTGGAATTTTAGCCATTTTTTGACGTGAAATTGTAAACATGTGGACATGGATATGGAAAATTCTAGAGAGAATTTTAAAAGCTTCAAGAGAATTTCAACAATTTTGAGAGGGATTTGAAAAGTTTCAATGGGAATGGAAAGAATTGGGACAAAAATTGGAAAACTTTTCAGGGACTTTGAAAAAATTTCAACTGGAATTTTAGCATTTTTTTGACGTGAAATTGTAAACATGTGGCCATGGATTTTGAAAATTCTAGAGAGAATTTTAAAAGCTTCAAGAGAATTTCAACAATTTTGAGAGGGATTTGAAAAGTTTCAATGGGAATGGGAAGAATTGGGACAAAAATTGGAAAATTTTTAAGGGACTTAGAAAAAATTTCAACTGGAATTTTAGCCATTTTTTTATGTGAAATTGTAAACATGTGGACATGGATTTTGAAAATTCTAGAGAGAATTTTAAAAGCTTCAAGAGAATTTCAACAATTTTGAGAGGGATTTGAAAAGTTTCAATGGGAATGGGAAGAATTGGGACAAAAATTGGAAAATTTTTAAGGGACTTAGAAAAAATTTCAACTGGAATTTTAGCCATTTTTTTATGTGAAATTGTAAACATGTGGACATGGATTTTGAAAATTCTAGAGAGAATTTTAAAAGCTTCAAGAGAATTTCAACAATTTTGAGAGGGATTTGAAAAGTTTCAATGGGAATGGGAAGAATTGGGACAAAAATTGGAAAATTTTTAAGGGACTTTGAAAAAATTTCAACTGGAATTTTAGCCATTTTTTGACGTGAAATTGTAAACATGTGGACATGGATTTTGAAAATTCTAGAGAGAATTTTAAAAGCTTCAAGAGAATTTCAACAATTTTGAGAGGGATTTGAAAAGTTTCAATGGGAATGGGAAGAATTGGGACAAAAATTGGAAAATTTTTCAGGGACGTTGAAAAAATTTCAACTGGAATTTTAGCCATTTTTTGACGTGAAATTGTAAACATGTGGCCATGGATTTTGAAAATTCTAGAGAGAATTTTAAAAGCTTCAAGAGAATTTCAACAATTTTGAGAGGGATTTGAAAAGTTTCAATGGGAATGGGAAGAATTGGGACAAAAATTGGAAAACTTTTCAGGGACTTTGAAAAAATTTCAACTGGAATTTTAGCATTTTTTTGACGTGAAATTGTAAACATGTGGACATGGATTTTGAAAATTCTAGAGAGAATTTTAAAAGCTTCAAGAGAATTTCAACAATTTGGAGAGGGATTTGAAAAGTTTCAATGGGAATGGGAAGAATTGGGACAAAAATTGGAAAATTTTTAAGGGACTTTGAAAAAATTTCAACGGGAATTTTAGCCATTTTTTGACGTGAAATTGTAAACATGTGGCCATGGATTTTGAAAATTCTAGAGAGAATTTTAAAAGCTTCAAGAGAATTTCAACAATTTTGAGAGGGATTTGAAAAGTTTCAATGGGAATGGGAAGAATTGGGACAAAAATTTGAAAATTTTTCAGGGACTTTGAAAAAATTTCAACTGGAATTTTAGCATTTTTTTATGTGAAATTGTAAACATGTGGACATGGATTTTGAAAATTCTAGAGAGAATTTTAAAAGCTTCAAGAGAATTTCAACAATTTTGAGAGGGATTTGAAAAGTTTCAATGGGAATGGGAAGAATTGTGACAAAAATTTTAAAATTTTTCAGGGACTTTGAAAAAATTTCAACTGGAATTTTAGCATTTTTTTATGTGAAATTGTAAACATGTGGACATGGATTTTGAAAATTCTAGAGAGAATTTTAAAAGCTTCAAGAGAATTTCAACAATTTTGAGAGGGATTTGAAAAGTTTCAATGGGAATGGGAAGAATTGGGACAAAAATTGGAAAATTTTTAAGGGACTTTGAAAAAATTTCAACTGGAATTTTAGCCATTTTTACGTGAAATTGTAAACATGTGGCCATGGATTTTGAAAATTCTAGAGAGAATTTTAAAAGCTTCAAGAGAATTTCAACAATTTTGAGAGGGATTTGAAAAGTTTCAATGGGAATGGGAAGAATTGGGACAAAAATTGGAAAATTTTTCAGGGACTTTGAAAAAATTTCAACTGGAATTTTAGCCATTTTTTGACGTGAAATTGTAAACATGTGGACATGGATATGGAAAATTCTAGAGAGAATTTTAAAAGCTTCAAGAGAATTTCAACAATTTTGAGAGGGATTTGAAAAGTTTCAATGGGAATGGAAAGAATTGGGACAAAAATTGGAAAACTTTTCAGGGACTTTGAAAAAATTTCAACTGGAATTTTAGCATTTTTTTGACGTGAAATTGTAAACATGTGGCCATGGATTTTGAAAATTCTAGAGAGAATTTTAAAAGCTTCAAGAGAATTTCAACAATTTTGAGAGGGATTTGAAAAGTTTCAATGGGAATGGGAAGAATTGGGACAAAAATTGGAAAATTTTTAAGGGACTTAGAAAAAATTTCAACTGGAATTTTAGCCATTTTTTTATGTGAAATTGTAAACATGTGGACATGGATTTTGAAAATTCTAGAGAGAATTTTAAAAGCTTCAAGAGAATTTCAACAATTTTGAGAGGGATTTGAAAAGTTTCAATGGGAATGGGAAGAATTGGGACAAAAATTGGAAAATTTTTAAGGGACTTTGAAAAAATTTCAACTGGAATTTTAGCCATTTTTTTACGTGAAATTGTAAACATGTGGACATGGATTTTGAAAATTCTAGAGAGAATTTTAAAAGCTTCAAGAGAATTTCAACAATTTTGAGAGGGATTTGAAAAGTTTCAATGGGAATGGGAAGAATTGGGACAAAAATTGGAAAATTTTTCAGGGACTTTGAAAAAATTTCAACTGGAATTTTAGCCATTTTTTGACGTGAAATTGTAAACATGTGGCCATGGATTTTGAAAATTCTAGAGAGAATTTTAAAAGCTTCAAGAGAATTTCAACAATTTTGAGAGGGATTTGAAAAGTTTCAATGGGAATGGGAAGAATTGGGACAAAAATTGGAAAATTTTTCAGGGACTTTGAAAAAATTTCAACTGGAATTTTAGCAATTTTTTGACGTGAAATTGTAAACATGTGGCCATGGATTTTGAAAATTCTAGAGAGAATTTTAAAAGCTTCAAGAGAATTTCAACAATTTTGAGAGGGATTTGAAAAGTTTCAATGGGAATGGGAAGAATTTGGACAAAAATTGGAAAATTTTTAAGGGACTTTGAAAAAATTTCAACTGGAATTTTAGCCATTTTTTGACGTGAAATTGTAAACATGTGGACATGGATTTTGAAAATTCTAGAGAGAATTTTAAAAGCTTCAAGAGAATTTCAACAATTTTGAGAGGGATTTGAAAAGTTTCAATGGGAATGGGAAGAATTGGGACAAAAATTGGAAAATTTTTAAGGGACTTTGAAAAAATTTCAACTGGAATTTTAGCCATTTTTTAATGTGAAATTGTAAACATGTGGACATGGATTTTGAAAATTCTAGAGAGAATTTTTAAAGCTTTAACAGAATTTCAACAATCTTGAGAGGGATTTGAAAAGTTTCAATGGGAATGGGAAGAATTGGGACAAAAATTGGAAAATTTTTCAGGGACTTTGAAAAAATTTCAACTGGAATTTTAGCATTTTTTTATGTGAAATTGTAAACATGTGGCCATGGATTTTGAAAATTCTAGAGAGAATTTTAAAAGCTTCAAGAGAATTTCAACAATTTTGAGAGGGATTTGAAAAGTTTCAATGGGAATGGGAAGAATTGGGACAAAAATTGGAAAATTTTTCAGGGACTTTGAAAAAATTTCAACTGGAATTTTAGCAATTTTTTGACGTGAAATTGTAAACATGTGGACATGGATTTTGAAAATTCTAGAGAGAATTTTAAAAGCTTCAAGAGAATTTCAACAATTTTGAGAGGGATTTGAAAAGTTTCAATGGGAATGGGAAGAATTGGGACAAAAATTGGAAAATTTTTCAGGGACTTTGAAAAAATTTCAACTGGAATTTTAGCCATTTTTTTACGTGAAATTGTAAACATGTGGAAGTGGATTTTGAAAATTCTAGAGAGAATTTTAAAAGCTTCAAGAGAATTTCAACAATTTTGAGAGGGATTTGAAAAGTTTCAATGGGAATGGGAAGAATTGGGACAAAAATTGGAAAATTTTTAAGGGACTTCGAAAAAATTTCAACTGGAATTTTAGCCATTTTTTGACGTGAAATTGTAAACATGTGGCCATGGATTTTGAAAATTCTAGAGAGAATTTTAAAAGCTTCAAGAGAATTTCAACAATTTGGAGAGGGATTTGAAAAGTTTCAATGGGAATGGGAAGAATTGGGACAAAAATTGGAAAATTTTTCAGGGACTTTGAAAAAATTTCAACTGGAATTTTAGCCATTTTTTGACGTGAAATTGTAAACATGTGGACATGGATTTTGAAAATTCTAGAGAGAATTTTTAAAGCTTCAAGAGAATTTCAACAATTTTGAGAGGGATTTGAAAAGTTTCAATGGGAATGGGAAGAATTGGGACAAAAATTGGAAAATTTTTCAGGGACTTTGAAAAAATTTCAACTGGAATTTTAGCCATTTTTTGACGTGAAATTGTAAACATGTGGACATGGATTTTGAAAATTCTAGAGAGAATTTTAAAAGCTTCAAGAGAATTTCAACAATTTTGAGAGGGATTTGAAAAGTTTCAATGGGAATGGGAAGAATTGGGACAAAAATTGGAAAATTTTTAAGGGACTTTGAAAAAATTTCAACTGGAATTTTAGCATTTTTTTTACGTGAAATTGTAAACATGTGGACATGGATTTTGAAAATTCTAGAGAGAATTTTAAAAGCTTCAAGAGAATTTCAACAATTTTGAGAGGGATTTGAAAAGTTTCAATGGGAATGGGAAGAATTGGGACAAAAATTGGAAAATTTTTAAGGGACTTTGAAAAAATTTCAACTGGAATTTTAGCCATTTTTTGACGTGAAATTGTAAACATGTGGACATGGATATGGAAAATTCTAGAGAGAATTTTAAAAGCTTCAACAGAATTTCAACACTTTTGAGAGGGATTTGAAAAGTTTCAATGGGAATGGGAAGAATTGGGACAAAAATTGGAAAATTTTTAAGGGACTTTGAAAAAATTTCAACTGGCATTTTAGCCATTTTTACGTGAAATTGTAAACATGTGGCCATGGATTTTGAAAATTCTAGAGAGAATTTTAAAAGCTTCAAGAGAATTTCAACAATTTTGAGAGGGATTTGAAAAGTTTCAATGGGAATGGGAAGAATTGGGACAAAAATTGGAAAATTTTTCAGGGACTTTGAAAACATTTCAACTGGAATTTTAGCCATTTTTTGACGTGAAATTGTAAACATGTGGCCATGGATTTAGAAAATTCTAGAGAGAATTTTAAAAGCTTCAAGAGAATTTCAACAATTTTGAGAGGGATTTGAAAAGTTTCAATGGGAATGGGAAGAATTGGGACAAAAATGGGAAAATTTTTAAGGGACTTTGAAATAATTTCAACTGGAATTTTAGCATTTTTTTATGTGAAATTGTAAACATGTGGCCATGGATTTTGAAAATTCTAGAGAGAATTTTAAAAGCTTCAAGAGAATTTCAACAATTTTGAGAGGGATTTGAAAAGTTTCAATGGGAATGGGAAGAATTGGGACAAAAATTGGAAAATTTTTAAGGGACTTTGAAAAAATTTCAACTGGAATTTTAGCAATTTTTTGACGTGAAATTGTAAACATGTGGACATGGATTTTGAAAATTCTAGAGAGAATTTTAAAAGCTTCAACGGAATTTCAACAATTTTGAGAGGGATTTGAAAAGTTTCAATGGGAATGGGAAGAATTGGGACAAAAATGGGAAAATTTTTCAGGGACTTTGAAAACATTTCCACTGGAATTTTAGCCATTTTTTGACGTGAAATTGTAAACATGTGGACATGGATTTTGAAAATTCTGGAGAGAATTTTAAAAGCTTCAAGAGAATTTCAACAATTTTGAGAGGGATTTGAAAAGTTTCAATGGGAATGGGAAGAATTGGGACAAAAATTGGAAAATTTTTCAGGGACTTTGAAAACATTTCAACTGGAATTTTAGCCATTTTTTGACGTGAAATTGTAAACATGTGGACATGGATTTTGAAAATTCTAGAGAGAATTTTAAAAGCTTCAACAGAATTTCAACAATTTTGAGAGGGATTTGAAAAGTTTCAATGGGAATGGGAAGAATTGGGACAAAAATTGGACAATTTTTAAGGGACTTTGAAAAAATTTCAACTGGAATTTTAGCCATTTTTTGACGTGAAATTGTAAACATGTGGCCATGGATTTTGAAAATTCTAGAGAGAATTTTAAAAGCTTCAAGAGAATTTCAACAATTTGGAGAGGGATTTGAAAAGTTTCAATGGGAATGGGAAGAATTGGGACAAAAATGGGAAAATTTTTAAGGGACTTTGAAAAAATTTCAACTGGAATTTTAGCCATTTTTTGACGTGAAATTGTAAACATGTGGCCATGGATTTTGAAAATTCTAGAGAGAATTTTAAAAGCTTCAAGAGAATTTCAACAATTTTGAGAGGGATTTGAAAAGTTTCAATGGGAATGGGAAGAATTGGGACAAAAATTGGAAAATTTTTCAGGGACTTTGAAAAAATTTCAACTGGAATTTTAGCCATTTTTTGACGTGAAATTGTAAACATGTGGACATGGATTTTGAAAATTCTAGAGAGAATTTTAAAAGCTTCAACAGAATTTCAACAATTTTGAGAGGGATTTGAAAAGTTTCAATGGGAATGGGAAGAATTGGGACAAAAATTGGAAAATTTTTAAGGGACTTTGAAAAAATTTCAACTGGAATTTTAGCCATTTTTTTACGTGAAATTGTAAACATGTGGCCATGGATTTTGAAAATTCTAGAGAGAATTTTAAAAGCTTCAAGAGAATTTCAACAATTTTGAGAGGGATTTGAAAAGTTTCAATGGGAATGGGAAGAATTGGGACAAAAATGGAAAAATTTTTCAGGGACTTTGAAAAAATTTCAACTGGAATTTTAGCCATTTTTTTATGTGAAATTGTAAACATGTGGACATGGATTTTGAAAATTCTAGAGAGAATTTTAAAAGCTTCAAGAGAATTTCAACAATTTTGAGAGGGATTTGAAAAGTTTCAATGGGAATGGGAAGAATTGGGACAAAAATTGGAAAATTTTTAAGGGACTTTGAAAAAATTTCAACTGGAATTTTAGCCATTTTTTGACGTGAAATTGTAAACATGTGGACATGGATTTTGAAAATTCTGGAGAGAATTTTAAAAGCTTCAAGAGAATTTCAACAATTTGGAGAGGGATTTGAAAAGTTTCAATGGGAATGGGAAGAATTGGGACAAAAATGGGAAAATTTTTCAGGGACTTTGAAAAAATTTCAACTGGAATTTTAGCCATTTTTTGACGTGAAATTGTAAACATGTGGACATGGATTTTGAAAATTCTAGAGAGAATTTTAAAAGCTTCAAGAGAATTTCAACAATTTTGAGAGGGATTTGAAAAGTTTCAATGGGAATGGGAAGAATTGGGACAAAAATGGGAAAATTTTTAAGGGACTTTGAAATAATTTCAACTGGAATTTTAGCAATTTTTTGACGTGAAATTGTAAACATGTTGAAGTGGGTTTTGAAAATTCTAGAGAGAATTTTAAAAGCTTCAACAGAATTTCAACAATTTTGAGAGGGATTTGAAAAGTTTCAATGGGAATGGGAAGAATTGGGACAAAAATGGGAAAATTTTTCAGGGACTTTGAAAAAATTTCAACTGGAATTTTAGCCATTTTTTGACGTGAAATTGTAAACATGTGGACATGGATTTTGAAAATTCTAGAGAGAATTTTAAAAGCTTCAACAGAATTTCAACAATTTTGAGAGGGATTTGAAAAGTTTCAATGGGAATGGGAAGAATTGGGACAAAAATTGGAAAATTTTTCAGGGACTTTGAAAAAATTTCAACTGGAATTTTAGCATTTTTTTTATGTGAAATTGTAAACATGTGGCCATGGATTTTGAAAATTCTAGAGAGAATTTTAAAAGCTTCAAGAGAATTTCCACAATTTTGAGAGGGATTTGAAAAGTTTCAATGGGAATGGGAAGAATTGGGACAAAAATTGGAAAATTTTGAAGGGACTTTGAAAAAATTTCAACTGGAATTTTAGCAATTTTTTAATGTGAAATTGTAAACATGTGGCCATGGATTTTGAAAATTCTAGAGAGAATTTTTAAAGCTTCAAGAGAATTTCAACAATTTTGAGAGGGATTTGAAAAGTTTCAATGGGAATGGGAAGAATTGGGACAAAAATTGGAAAATTTTTCAGGGACTTTGAAAAAATTTCAACTGGAATTTTAGCCATTTTCTGACGTGAAATTGTAAACATGTGGACATGGATTTTGAAAATTCTAGAGAGAATTTTAAAAGCTTCAACAGAATTTCAACAATTTTGAGAGGGATTTAAAAAGTTTCAATGGGAATGGGAAGAATTGAGACAAAAATTGGAAAATTTTTCAGGGACTTTGAAAAAATTTCAACTGGAATTTTAGCCATTTTCAGACGTGAAATTGTAAACATGTGGACATGGATTTTGAAAATTCTAGAGAGAATTTTAAAAGCTTCAACAGAATTTCAACAATTTTGAGAGGGATTTGAAAAGTTTCAATGAGAATGGGAAGAATTGGGACAAAAATGGGAAAATTTTTCAGGGACTTTGAAAAAATTTCAACTGGAATTTTAGCCATTTTTTGACGTGAAATTGTAAACATGTGGACATGGATTTTGAAAATTCTAGAGAGAATTTTAAAAGCTTCAAGAGAATTTCAACAATTTTGAGAGGGATTTGAAAAGTTTCAATGGGAATGGGAAGAATTGGGACAAAAATTGGAAAATTTTTAAGGGACTTTGAAAAAATTTCAACTGGAATTTTAGCCATTTTTTGACGTGAAATTGTAAACATGTGGACATGGATTTTGAAAATTCTAGAGAGAATTTTAAAAGCTTCAACAGAATTTCAACAATTTTGAGAGGGATTTGAAAAGTTTCAATGGGAATGGGAAGAATTGGGACAAAAATTGGAAAATTTTTAAGGGACTTTGAAAAAATTTCAACTGGAATTTTAGCCATTTTTTGACGTGAAATTGTAAACATGTGGCCATGGATTTTGAAAATTCTAGAGAGAATTTTAAAAGCTTCAAGAGAATTTCAACAATTTTGAGAGGGATTTGAAAAGTTTCAATGGGAATGGGAAGAATTGGGACAAAAGTGGGAAAATTTTTAAGGGACTTTGAAAAAATTTCAACTGGAATTTTAGCCATTTTTTGACGTGAAATTGTAAACATGTGGACATGGATTTTGAAAATTCTAGAGAGAATTTTAAAAGCTTCAAGAGAATTTCAACAATTTTGAGAGGGATTTGAAAAGTTTCAATGGGAATGCGAAGAATTGGGACAAAAATTGGAAAATTTTTAAGGGACTTTGAAAAAATTTCAACTTGAATTTTAGCAATTTTTTGACGTGAAATTGTAAACATGTGGCCATGGATTTTGAAAATTCTAGAGAGAATTTTAAAAGCTTCAAGAGAATTTCAACCATTTTGAGAGGGATTTGAAAAGTTTCAATGGGAATGGGAAGAATTGGGACAAAAATGGGAAAATTTTTAAGGGACTTTGAAAAAATTTCAACTGGAATTTTAGCAATTTTTTTATGTGAAATTGTAAACATGTGGACATGGATTTTGAAAATTCTAGAGAGAATTTTAAAAGCTTCAAGAGAATTTCAACAATTTTGAGAGGGATTTGAAAAGTTTCAATGGGAATGGGAAGAATTGGGACAAAAATTGGAAAATTTTTAAGGGACTTTGAAAAAATTTCAACTGGAATTTTAGCCATTTTTTGACGTGAAATTGTAAACATGTGGACATGGATTTTGAAAATTCTAGAGAGAATTTTAAAAGCTTCAAGAGAATTTCAACAATTTTGAGAGGGATTTGAAAAGTTTCAATGGGAATGGGAAGAATTGGGACAAAAATTGGAAAATTTTTCAGGGACGTTGAAAAAATTTCAACTGGAATTTTAGCATTTTTTTATGTGAAATTGTAAACATGTGGCCATGGATTTTGAAAATTCTAGAGAGAATTTTAAAAGCTTCAACAGAATTTCAACAATTTTGAGAGGGATTTGAAAAGTTTCAATGGGAATGGGAAGAATTGGGACAAAAATTGGAAAATTTTTAAGGGACTTTGAAAAAATTTCAACTGGAATTTTAGCCATTTTTTGACGTGAAATTGTAAACATGTGGACATGGATTTTGAAAATTCTAGAGAGAATTTTAAAAGCTTCAACAGAATTTCAACAATTTTGAGAGGGATTTGAAAAGTTTCAATGGGAATGGGAAGAATTGGGACAAAAATGGGAAAATTTTTAAGGGACTTTGAAAAAATTTCAACTGGAATTTTAGCAATTTTTTGACGTGAAATTGTAAACATGTGGACATGGATTTTGAAAATTCTAGAGAGAATTTTAAAAGCTTCAAGAGAATTTCAACAATTTTGAGAGGGATTTGAAAAGTTTCAATGGGAATGGGAAGAATTGGGACAAAAATTGGAAAATTTTTAAGGGACTTTGAAAAAATTTCAACTGGAATTTTAGCCATTTTTTGACGTGAAATTGTAAACATGTGGACATGGATTTTGAAAATTCTAGAGAGAATTTTAAAAGCTTCAACAGAATTTCAACAATTTTGAGAGGGATTTGAAAAGTTTCAATGGGAATGGGAAGAATTGGGACAAAAATTGGAAAATTTTTAAGGGACTTTGAAAAAATTTCAACTAGAATTTTAGCAATTTTTTAATGTGAAATTGTAAACATGTGGACATGGATTTTGAAAATTCTAGAGAGAATTTTAAAAGCTTCAAGAGAATTTCAACAATTTTGAGAGGGATTTGAAAAGTTTCAATGGGAATGGGAAGAATTGGGACAAAAACTGGAAAATTTTTAAGGGACTTTGAAAAAATTTCAACTGGAATTGTAGCCATTTTTTGACGTGAAATTGTAAAAATGTGGACATGGATTTTGAAAATTCTAGAGAGAATTTTAAAAGCTTCAAGAGAATTTCAACAATTTTGAGAGGGATTTGAAAAGTTTCAATGGGAATGGGAAGAATTGGGACAAAAATTGGAAAATTTTTAAGGGACTTTGAAAAAATTTCAACTGGAATTTTAGCAATTTTTTGACGTGAAATTGTAAACATGTGGACATGGATTTTGAAAATTCTAGAGAGAATTTTAAAAGCTTCAACAGAATTTCAACAATTTTGAGAGGGATTTGAAAAGTTTCAATGGGAATGGGAAGAATTGGGACAAAAATGGGAAAATTTTTAAGGGACTTTGAAAAAATTTCAACTGGAATTTTAGCCATTTTTTGACGTGAAATTGTAAACATGTGGACATGGATTTTGAAAATTCTAGAGAGAATTTTAAAAGCTTCAACAGAATTTCAACAATTTTGAGAGGGATTTGAAAAGTTTCAATGGGAATGGGAAGAATTGGGACAAAAATTGGAAAATTTTTAAGGGACTTTGAAAAAATTTCAACTGGAATTTTAGCCATTTTTTGACGTGAAATTGTAAACATGTGGACATGGATTTTGAAAATTCTAGAGAGAATTTTAAAAGCTTCAAGAGAATTTCAACAATTTTGAGAGGGATTTGAAAAGTTTCAATGGGAATGGGAAGAATTGGGACAAAAATGGGAAAATTTTTAAGGGACTTTGAAAAAATTTCAACTGGAATTTTAGCCATTTTTTGACGTGAAATTGTAAACATGTGGCCATGGATTTTGAAAATTCTAGAGAGAATTTTAAAAGCTTCAAGAGAATTTCAACAATTTTGAGAGGGATTTGAAAAGTTTCAATGGGAATGGGAAGAATTGGGACAAAAATGGGAAAATTTTTCAGGGACTTTGAAATAATTTCAACTGGAATTTTAGCCATTTTTTGACGTGAAATTGTAAACATGTGGACATGGATTTTGAAAATTCTAGAGAGAATTTTAAAAGCTTCAACAGAATTTCAACAATTTTGAGAGGGATTTGAAAAGTTTCAATGGGAATGGGAAGAATTGGGACAAAAATGGGAAAATTTTTAAGGGACTTTGAAAAAATTTCAACTGGAATTTTAGCCATTTTTTGACGTGAAATTGTAAACATGTGGACATGGATTTTGAAAATTCTAGAGAGAATTTTAAAAGCTTCAAGAGAATTTCAACAATTTTGAGAGGGATTTGAAAAGTTTCAATGGGAATGGGAAGAATTGGGACAAAAACTGGAAAATTTTTAAGGGACTTTGAAAAAATTTCAACTGGAATTGTAGCCATTTTTTGACGTGAAATTGTAAAAATGTGGACATGGATTTTGAAAATTCTAGAGAGAATTTTAAAAGCTTCAAGAGAATTTCAACAATTTTGAGAGGGATTTGAAAAGTTTCAATGGGAATGGGAAGAATTGGGACAAAAATTGGAAAATTTTTAAGGGACTTTGAAAAAATTTCAACTGGAATTTTAGCAATGTTTTGACGTGAAATTGTAAACATGTGGCCATGGATTTTGAAAATTCTAGAGAGAATTTTAAAAGCTTCAACAGAATTTCAACAATTTTGAGAGGGATTTGAAAAGTTTCAATGGGAATGGGAAGAATTGGGACAAAAATGGGAAAATTTTTAAGGGACTTTGAAAAAATTTCAACTGGAATTTTAGCAATTTTTTTATGTGAAATTGTAAACATGTGGACATGGATTTTGAAAATTCTAGAGAGAATTTTAAAAGCTTCAACAGAATTTCAACAATTTTGAGAGGGATTTGAAAAGTTTCAATGGGAATGGGAAGAATTGGGACAAAAATTGGAAAATTTTTAAGGGACTTTGAAAAAATTTCAACTGGAATTTTAGCCATTTTTTGACGTGAAATTGTAAACATGTGGACATGGATTTTGAAAATTCTAGAGAGAATTTTAAAAGCTTCAAGAGAATTTCAACAATTTTGAGAGGGATTTGAAAAGTTTCAATGGGAATGGGAAGAATTGGGACAAAAATTGGAAAATTTTTAAGGGACTTTGAAAAAATTTCAACTGGAATTTTAGCCATTTTTTGACGTGAAATTGTAAACATGTGGACATAGATTTTGAAAATTCTAGAGAGAATTTTAAAAGCTTCAAGAGAATTTCAACAATTTTGAGAGGGATTTGAAAAGTTTCAATGGGAATGGGAAGAATTGGGACAAAAATTGGAAAATTTTTAAGGGACTTTGAAAAAATTCCAACTGGAATTTTAGCCATTTTTTGACGTGAAATTGTAAACATGTGGCCATGGATTTTGAAAATTCTAGAGAGAATTTTAAAAGCTTCAAGAGAATTTCAACAATTTTGAGAGGGATTTGAAAAGTTTCAATGGGAATGGGAAGAATTGGGACAAAAATGGGAAAATTTTTCAGGGACTTTGAAATAATTTCAACTGGAATTTTAGCCATTTTTTGACGTGAAATTGTAAACATGTGGACATGGATTTTGAAAATTCTAGAGAGAATTTTAAAAGCTTCAACAGAATTTCAACAATTTTGAGAGGGATTTGAAAAGTTTCAATGGGAATGGGAAGAATTGGGACAAAAATGGGAAAATTTTTAAGGGACTTTGAAAAAATTTCAACTGGAATTTTAGCCATTTTTTGACGTGAAATTGTAAACATGTGGACATGGATTTTGAAAATTCTAGAGAGAATTTTAAAAGCTTCAACAGAATTTCAACAATTTTGAGAGGGATTTGAAAAGTTTCAATGGGAATGGGAAGAATTGGGACAAAAATGGGAAAATTTTTAAGGGACTTTGAAAAAATTTCAACTGGAATTTTAGCAATTTTTTGACGTGAAATTGTAAACATGTGGCCATGGATTTTGAAAATTCTAGAGAGAATTTTAAAAGCTTCAAGAGAATTTCAACAATTTTGAGAGGGATTTGAAAAGTTTCAATGGGAATGGGAAGAATTGGGACAAAAATGGGAAAATTTTTAAGGGACTTTGAAAAAATTTCAACTGGAATTTTAGCCATTTTTTGACGTGAAATTGTAAACATGTGGACATGGATTTTGAAAATTCTAGAGAGAATTTTAAAAGCTTCAAGAGAATTTCAACAATTTTGAGAGGGATTTGAAAAGTTTCAATGGGAATGGGAAGAATTGGGACAAAAATGGGAAAATTTTTCAGGGACTTTGAAATAATTTCAACTGGAATTTTAGCCATTTTTTGACGTGAAATTGTAAACATGTGGACATGGATTTTGAAAATTCTAGAGAGAATTTTAAAAGCTTCAACAGAATTTCAACAATTTTGAGAGGGATTTGAAAAGTTTCAATGGGAATGGGAAGAATTGGGACAAAAATGGGAAAATTTTTAAGGGACTTTGAAAAAATTTCAACTGGAATTTTAGCCATTTTTTGACGTGAAATTGTAAACATGTGGACATGGATTTTGAAAATTCTAGAGAGAATTTTAAAAGCTTCAACAGAATTTCAACAATTTTGAGAGGGATTTGAAAAGTTTCAATGGGAATGGGAAGAATTGGGACAAAAATGGGAAAATTTTTAAGGGACTTTGAAAAAATTTCAACTGGAATTTTAGCAATTTTTTGACGTGAAATTGTAAACATGTGGACATGGATTTTGAAAATTCTAGAGAGAATTTTAAAAGCTTCAAGAGAATTTCAACAATTTTGAGAGGGATTTGAAAAGTTTCAATGGGAATGGGAAGAATTGGGACAAAAATGGGAAAATTTTTAAGGGACTTTGAAAAAATTTCAACTGGAATTTTAGCCATTTTTTGACGTGAAATTGTAAACATGTGGCCATGGATTTTGAAAATTCTAGAGAGAATTTTAAAAGCTTCAACAGAATTTCAACAATTTTGAGAGGGATTTGAAAAGTTTCAATGGGAATGGGAAGAATTGGGACAAAAATGGGAAAATTTTTAAGGGACTTTGAAAAAATTTCAACTGGAATTTTAGCCATTTTTTGACGTGAAATTGTAAACATGTGGACATGGATTTTGAAAATTCTAGAGAGAATTTTAAAAGCTTCAACAGAATTTCAACAATTTTGAGAGGGATTTGAAAAGTTTCAATGGGAATGGGAAGAATTGGGACAAAAATGGGAAAATTTTTAAGGGACTTTGAAAAAATTTCAACTGGAATTTTAGCAATTTTTTGACGTGAAATTGTAAACATGTGGACATGGATTTTGAAAATTCTAGAGAGAATTTTAAAAGCTTCAAGAGAATTTCACCAATTTTGAGAGGGATTTGAAAAGTTTCAATGGGAATGGGAAGAATTGGGACAGAAATTGGAAAATTTTTAAGGGACTTTGAAAACATTTCAACTGGAATTTTAGCCATTTTTTGACATGAAATTGTAAACATGTGGACATGGATTTTGAAAATTCTAGAGAGAATTTTAAAAGCTTCAAGAGAATTTCAACAATTTTGAGAGGGATTTGAAAAGTTTCAATGGGAATGGGAAGAATTGGGACAAAAATGGGAAAATTTTTAAGGGACTTTGAAAAAATTTCAATTGGAATTTTAGCCATTTTTTGAGGTGAAATTGTAAACATGTGGACATGGATTTTGAAAATTCTAGAGAGAATTTTAAAAGCTTCAAGAGAATTTCAACAATTTTGAGAGGGATTTGAAAAGTTTCAATGGGAATGGGAAGAATTGGGACAAAAATGGGAAAATTTTTCAGGGACTTTGAAAAAATTTCAACTGGAATTTTAGCCATTTTTTGACGTGAAATTGTAAACATGTGGACATGGATTTTGAAAATTCTAGAGAGAATTTTAAAAGCTTCAACAGAATTTCAACAATTTTGAGAGGGATTTGAAAAGTTTCAATGGGAATGGGAAGAATTGGGACAAAAATGGGAAAATTTTTAAGGGACTTTGAAAAAATTTCAACTGGAATTTTAGCCATTTTTTGACGTGAAATTGTAAACATGTGGACATGGATTTTGAAAATTCTAGAGAGAATTTTAAAAGCTTCAACAGAATTTCAACAATTTTGAGAGGGATTTGAAAAGTTTCAATGGGAATGGGAAGAATTGGGACAAAAATTGGAAATTTTTAAGGGACTTTGAAAACATTTCAACTGGAATTTTAGCCATTTTTTGACGTGAAATTGTAAACATGTGGACATGGATTTTGAAAATTCTAGAGAGAATTTTAAAAGCTTCAAGAGAATTTCAACAATTTTGAGAGGGATTTGAAAAGTTTCAATGGGAATGGGAAGAATTGGGACAAAAATTGGAAAATTTTGAAGGGACTTTGAAAAAATTTCAACTGGAATTTTAGCCATTTTTTGACGTGAAATTGTAAACATGTGGACATGGATTTTGAAAATTCTAGAGAGAATTTTAAAAGCTTCAAGAGAATTTCAACAATTTTGAGAGGGATTTGAAAAGTTTCAATGGGAATGGGAAGAATTGGGACAAAAATTGGAAAATTTTTAAGGGACTTTGAAAAAATTTCAACTGGAATTTTAGCCATTTTTTGACGTGAAATTGTAAACATGTGGCCATGGATTTTGAAAATTCTAGAGAGAATTTTAAAAGCTTCAACAGAATTTCAACAATTTTGAGAGGGATTTGAAAAGTTTCAATGGGAATGGGAAGAATTGGGACAAAAATGGGAAAATTTTTAAGGGACTTTGAAAAAATTTCAACTGGAATTTTAGCCATTTTTTGACGTGAAATTGTAAACATGTGGCCATGGATTTTGAAAATTCTAGAGAGAATTTTAAAAGCTTCAAGAGAATTTCAACAATTTTGAGAGGGATTTGAAAAGTTTCAATGGGAATGGGAAGAATTGGGACAAAAATTGGAAAATTTTTCAGGGACTTTGAAAAAATTTCAACTGGAATTTTAGCCATTTTTTGACGTGAAATTGTAAACATGTGGACATGGATTTTGAAAATTCTAGAGAGAATTTTAAAAGCTTCAAGAGAATTTCAACAATTTTGAGAGGGATTTGAAAAGTTTCAATGGGAATGGGAAGAATTGGGACAAAAATTGGAAAATTTTTAAGGGACTTTGAAAAAATTTCAACTGGAATTTTAGCCATTTTTTGACGTGAAATTGTAAACATGTGGCCATGGATTTTGAAAATTCTAGAGAGAATTTTAAAAGCTTCAACAGAATTTCAACAATTTTGAGAGGGATTTGAAAAGTTTCAATGGGAATGGGAAGAATTGGGACAAAAATTGGAAAATTTTTCAGGGACTTTGAAAAAATTTCAACTGGAATTTTAGCATTTTTTTTACGTGAAATTGTAAACATGTGGCCATGGATTTTGAAAATTCTAGAGAGAATTTTAAAAGCTTCAACAGAATTTCAACAATTTTGAGAGGGATTTGAAAAGTTTCAATGGGAATGGGAAGAATTGGGACAAAAATTGGAAAATTTTTAAGGGACTTTGAAAAAATTTCAACTGGAATTTTAGCCATTTTTTGACGTGAAATTGTAAACATGTGGACATGGATATGGAAAATTCTAGAGAGAATTTTAAAAGCTTCAAGAGAATTTCAACAATTTTGAGAGGGATTTGAAAAGTTTCAATGGGAATGGGAAGAATTGGGACAAAAATGGGAAAATTTTTCAGGGACTTTGAAAAAATTTCAACTGGAATTTTAGCAATTTTTTGACGTGAAATTGTAAACATGTGGACATGGATTTTGAAAATTCTAGAGAGAATTTTAAAAGCTTCAACAGAATTTCAACAATTTTGAGAGGGATTTGAAAAGTTTCAATGGGAATGGGAAGAATTGGGACAAAAATTGGAAAATTTTTAAGGGACTTTGAAAAAATTTCAACTGGAATTTTAGCCATTTTTTGACGTGAAATTGTAAACATGTGGACATGGATTTTGAAAATTCTAGAGAGAATTTTAAAAGCTTCAAGAGAATTTCAACAATTTTGAGAGGGATTTGAAAAGTTTCAATGGGAATGGGAAGAATTGGGACAAAAATTGGAAAATTTTTAAGGGACTTTGAAAAAATTTCAACTGGAATTTTAGCAATTTTTTGACGTGAAATTGTAAACATGTGGACATGGATTTTGAAAATTCTAGAGAGAATTTTAAAAGCTTTAACAGAATTTCAACAATTTTGAGAGGGATTTGAAAAGTTTCAATGGGAATGGGAAGAATTGGGACAAAAATTGGAAAATTTTTAAGGGACTTTGAAAAAATTCCAACTGGAATTTTAGCAATTTTTTGACGTGAAATTGTAAACATGTGGCCATGGATTTTGAAAATTCTAGAGAGAATTTTAAAAGCTTCAAGAGAATTTCAACAATTTTGAGAGGGATTTGAAAAGTTTCAATGGGAATGGGAAGAATTGGGACAAAAATGGGAAAATTTTTAAGGGACTTTGAAAAAATTTCAACTGGAATTTTAGCAATTTTTTGACGTGAAATTGTAAACATGTGGCCATGGATTTTGAAAATTCTAGAGAGAATTTTAAAAGCTTCAAGAGAATTTCAACAATTTTGAGAGGGATTTGAAAAGTTTCAATGGGAATGGGAAGAATTGGGACAAAAATTGGAAAATTTTTAAGGGACTTTGAAAAAATTTCAACTGGAATTTTAGCAATTTTTTGACGTGAAATTGTAAACATGTGGACATGGATTTTGAAAATTCTAGAGAGAATTTTAAAAGCTTCAACAGAATTTCAACAATTTTGAGAGGGATTTGAAAAGTTTCAATGGGAATGGGAAGAATTGGGACAAAAATTGGAAAATTTTTAAGGGACTTTGAAAAAATTTCAACTGGAATTTTAGCCATTTTTTGACGTGAAATTGTAAACATGTGGACATGGATTTTGAAAATTCTAGAGAGAATTTTAAAAGCTTCAAGAGAATTTCAACAATTTTGAGAGGGATTTGAAAAGTTTCAATGGGAATGGGAAGAATTGGGACAAAAATTGGAAAATTTTTAAGGGACTTTGAAAAAATTTCAACTGGAATTTTAGCCATTTTTTGACGTGAAATTGTAAACATGTGGACATGGATTTTGAAAATTCTAGAGAGAATTTTAAAAGCTTCAAGAGAATTTCAACAATTTTGAGAGGGATTTGAAAAGTTTCAATGGGAATGGGAAGAATTGGGACAAAAATTGGAAAATTTTTCAGGGACGTTGAAAAAATTTCAACTGGAATTTTAGCATTTTTTTTATGTGAAATTGTAAACATGTGGCCATGGATTTTGAAAATTCTAGAGAGAATTTTAAAAGCTTCAACAGAATTTCAACAATTTTGAGAGGGATTTGAAAAGTTTCAATGGGAATGGGAAGAATTGGGACAAAAATTGGAAAATTTTTAAGGGACTTTGAAAAAATTTCAACTGGAATTTTAGCCATTTTTTGACGTGAAATTGTAAACATGTGGACATGGATTTTGAAAATTCTAGAGAGAATTTTAAAAGCTTCAACAGAATTTCAACAATTTTGAGAGGGATTTGAAAAGTTTCAATGGGAATGGGAAGAATTGGGACAAAAATTGGAAAATTTTTAAGGGACTTTGAAAAAATTTCAACTGGAATTTTAGCCATTTTTTGACGTGAAATTGTAAACATGTGGACATGGATTTTGAAAATTCTAGAGAGAATTTTAAAAGCTTCAAGAGAATTTCAACAATTTTGAGAGGGATTTGAAAAGTTTCAATGGGAATGGGAAGAATTGGGACAAAAATTGGAAAATTTTTCAGGGACGTTGAAAAAATTTCAACTGGAATTTTAGCATTTTTTTATGTGAAATTGTAAACATGTGGCCATGGATTTTGAAAATTCTAGAGAGAATTTTAAAAGCTTCAAGAGAATTTCAACAATTTTGAGAGGGATTTGAAAAGTTTCAATGGGAATGGGAAGAATTGGGACAAAAATGGGAAAATTTTTAAGGGACTTTGAAAAAATTTCAACTGGAATTTTAGCAATTTTTTGACGTGAAATTGTAAACATGTGGCCATGGATTTTGAAAATTCTAGAGAGAATTTTAAAAGCTTCAAGAGAATTTCAACAATTTTGAGAGGGATTTGAAAAGTTTCAATGGGAATGGGAAGAATTGGGACAAAAATGGGAAAATTTTTAAGGGACTTTGAAAAAATTTCAACTGGAATTTTAGCAATTTTTTGACGTGAAATTGTAAACATGTGGCCATGGATTTTGAAAATTCTAGAGAGAATTTTAAAAGCTTCAAGAGAATTTCAACAATTTTGAGAGGGATTTGAAAAGTTTCAATGGGAATGGGAAGAATTGGGACAAAATGGGAAAATTTTTAAGGGACTTTGAAAAAATTTCAACTGGAATTTTAGCAATTTTTTGACGTGAAATTGTAAACATGTGGACATGGATTTTGAAAATTCTAGAGAGAATTTTAAAAGCTTCAAGAGAATTTCAACAATTTTGAGAGGGATTTGAAAAGTTTCAATGGGAATGGGAAGAATTGGGACAAAATTGGAAAATTTTTAAGGGACTTTGAAAAAATTTCAACTGGAATTTTAGCCATTTTTTGACGTGAAATTGTAAACATGTGGACATGGATTTTGAAAATTCTAGAGAGAATTTTAAAAGCTTCAAGAGAATTTCAACAATTTTGAGAGGGATTTGAAAAGTTTCAATGGGAATGGGAAGAATTGGGACAAAAATTGGAAAATTTTTAAGGGACTTTGAAAAAATTCCAACTGGAATTTTAGCAATTTTTTGACGTGAAATTGTAAACATGTGGCCATGGATTTTGAAAATTCTAGAGAGAATTTTAAAAGCTTCAAGAGAATTTCAACAATTTGGAGAGGGATTTGAAAAGTTTCAATGGGAATGGGAAGAATTGGGACAAAAATGGGAAAATTTTTAAGGGACTTTGAAAAAAATTTCAACTGGAATTTTAGCAATTTTTTAATGTGAAATTGTAAACATGTGGCCATGGATTTTGAAAATTCTAGAGAGAATTTTAAAAGCTTCAAGAGAATTTCAACAATTTTGAGAGGGATTTGAAAAGTTTCAATGGGAATGGGAAGAATTGGGACAAAAATGGGAAAATTTTTAAGGGACGTTGAAAAAATTTCAACTGGAATTTTAGCAATTTTTTTGACGTGAAATTGTAAACATGTGGACATGGATATGGAAAATTCTAGAGAGAATTTTAAAAGCTTCAAGAGAATTTCAACAATTTTGAGAGGGATTTGAAAAGTTTCAATGGGAATGGGAAGAATTGGGACAAAAATTGGAAAATTTTTAAGGGACTTTGAAAACATTTCAACTGGAATTTTAGCCATTTTTTGACGTGAAATTGTAAACATGTGGACATGGATTTTGAAAATTCTAGAGAGAATTTTAAAAGCTTCAAGAGAATTTCAACAATTTTGAGAGGGATTTGAAAAGTTTCAATGGGAATGGGAAGAATTGGGACAAAAATTGGAAAATTTTTAAGGGACTTTGAAAAAATTTCAACTGGAATTTTAGCCATTTTTTGACGTGAAATTGTAAACATGTGGACATGGATTTTGAAAATTCTAGAGAGAATTTTAAAAGCTTCAAGAGAATTTCAACAATTTTGAGAGGGATTTGAAAAGTTTCAATGGGAATGGGAAGAATTGGGACAAAAATTGGAAAATTTTTCAGGGACGTTGAAAAAATTTCAACTGGAATTTTAGCATTTTTTTTATGTGAAATTGTAAACATGTGGCCATGGATTTTGAAAATTCTAGAGAGAATTTTAAAAGCTTCAAGAGAATTTCAACAATTTTGAGAGGGATTTGAAAAGTTTCAATGGGAATGGGAAGAATTGGGACAAAAATTGGAAAATTTTTCAGGGACTTTGAAAAAATTTCAACTGGAATTTTAGCAATTTTTTGACGTGAAATTGTAAACATGTGGCCATGGATTTTGAAAATTCTAGAGAGAATTTTAAAAGCTTCAAGAGAATTTCAACAATTTTGAGAGGGATTTGAAAAGTTTCAATGGAATGGGAAGAATTGGGACAAAAATGGGAAAATTTTTAAGGGACTTTGAAAAAATTTCAACTGGAATTTTAGCAATTTTTTGACGTGAAATTGTAAACATGTGGACATGGATTTTGAAAATTCTAGAGAGAATTTTAAAAGCTTCAACAGAATTTCAACAATTTTGAGAGGGATTTGAAAAGTTTCAATGGGAATGGGAAGAATTGGGACAAAATTGGAAAATTTTTAAGGGACTTTGAAAAAATTTCAACTGGAATTTTAGCCATTTTTTGACGTGAAATTGTAAACATGTGGACATGGATTTTGAAAATTCTAGAGAGAATTTTAAAAGCTTCAAGAGAATTTCAACAATTTTGAGAGGGATTTGAAAAGTTTCAATGGGAATGGGAAGAATTGGGACAAAAATTGGAAAATTTTTAAGGGACTTTGAAAAAATTTCAACTGGAATTTTAGCCATTTTTTGACGTGAAATTGTAAACATGTGGACATGGATTTTGAAAATTCTAGAGAGAATTTTAAAAGCTTCAAGAGAATTTCAACAATTTTGAGAGGGATTTGAAAAGTTTCAATGGGAATGGGAAGAATTGGGACAAAAATTGGAAAATTTTTAAGGGACTTTGAAAAAATTCAACTGGAATTTTAGCAATTTTTTGACGTGAAATTGTAAACATGTGGCCATGGATTTTGAAAATTCTAGAGAGAATTTTAAAAGCTTCAAGAGAATTTCAACAATTTTGAGAGGGATTTGAAAAGTTTCAATGGGAATGGGAAGAATTGGGACAAAAATTGGAAAATTTTTAAGGGACTTTGAAAAAATTTCAACTGGAATTTTAGCAATTTTTTGACGTGAAATTGTAAACATGTGGCCATGGATTTTGAAAATTCTAGAGAGAATTTTAAAAGCTTCAAGAGAATTTCAACAATTTTGAGAGGGATTTGAAAAGTTTCAATGGGAATGGGAAGAATTGGGACAAAAATGGGAAAATTTTTAAGGGACTTTGAAAAAATTTCAACTGGAATTTTAGCAATTTTTTGACGTGAAATTGTAAACATGTGGCCATGGATTTTGAAAATTCTAGAGAGAATTTTAAAAGCTTCAAGAGAATTTCAACAATTTTGAGAGGGATTTGAAAAGTTTCAATGGGAATGGGAAGAATTGGGACAAAAATGGGAAAATTTTTAAGGGACTTTGAAAAAATTTCAACTGGAATTTTAGCAATTTTTTGACGTGAAATTGTAAACATGTGGCCATGGATTTTGAAAATTCTAGAGAGAATTTTAAAAGCTTCAAGAGAATTTCAACAATTTTGAGAGGGATTTGAAAAGTTTCAATGGGAATGGGAAGAATTGGGACAAAAATGGGAAAATTTTTAAGGGACTTTGAAAAAATTTCAACTGGAATTTTAGCAATTTTTTGACGTGAAATTGTAAACATGTGGACATGGATTTTGAAAATTCTAGAGAGAATTTTAAAAGCTTCAAGAGAATTTCAACAATTTTGAGAGGGATTTGAAAAGTTTCAATGGGAATGGGAAGAATTGGGACAAAAATGGGAAAATTTTTCAGGGACTTTGAAATAATTTCAACTGGAATTTTAGCCATTTTTTGACGTGAAATTGTAAACATGTGGACATGGATTTTGAAAATTCTAGAGAGAATTTTAAAAGCTTCAACAGAATTTCAACAATTTTGAGAGGGATTTGAAAAGTTTCAATGGGAATGGGAAGAATTGGGACAAAAATGGGAAAATTTTTAAGGGACTTTGAAAAAATTTCAAACTGGAATTTTAGCCATTTTTTGACGTGAAATTGTAAACATGTGGACATGGATTTTGAAAATTCTAGAGAGAATTTTAAAAGCTTCAACAGAATTTCAACAATTTTGAGAGGGATTTGAAAGTTTCAATGGGAATGGGAAGAATTGGGACAAAAATGGGAAAATTTTTAAGGGACTTTGAAAAAATTTCAACTGGAATTTTAGCAATTTTTTGACGTGAAATTGTAAACATGTGGACATGGATTTTGAAAATTCTAGAGAGAATTTTAAAAGCTTCAAGAGAATTTCAACAATTTTGAGAGGGATTTGAAAAGTTTCAATGGGAATGGGAAGAATTGGGACAAAAATGGGAAAATTTTTAAGGGACTTTGAAAAAATTTCAACTGGAATTTTAGCCATTTTTTGACGTGAAATTGTAAACATGTGGCCATGGATTTTGAAAATTCTAGAGAGAATTTTAAAAGCTTCAACAGAATTTCAACAATTTTGAGAGGGATTTGAAAAGTTTCAATGGGAATGGGAAGAATTGGGACAAAAATGGGAAAATTTTTAAGGGACTTTGAAAAAATTTCAACTGGAATTTTAGCCATTTTTTGACGGTGAAATTGTAAACATGTGGACATGGATTTTGAAAATTCTAGAGAGAATTTTAAAAGCTTCAAGAGAATTTCAACAATTTTGAGAGGGATTTGAAAAGTTTCAATGGGAATGGGAAGAATTGGGACAAAAATTGGAAAATTTTTAAGGGACTTTGAAAAAATTTCAACTGGAATTTTAGCCATTTTTTGACGTGAAATTGTAAACATGTGGACATGGATTTTGAAAATTCTAGAGAGAATTTTAAAAGCTTCAAGAGAATTTCAACAATTTTGAGAGGGATTTGAAAAGTTTCAATGGGAATGGGAAGAATTGGGACAAAAATTGGAAAATTTTTAAGGGACTTTGAAAAAATTTCAACTGGAATTTTAGCAATTTTTTGACGTGAAATTGTAAACATGTGGACATGGATTTTGAAAATTCTAGAGAGAATTTTAAAAGCTTCAAGAGAATTTCAACAATTTTGAGAGGGATTTGAAAAGTTTCAATGGGAATGGGAAGAATTGGGACAAAAATGGGAAAATTTTTAAGGGACTTTGAAAAAATTTCAACTGGAATTTTAGCCATTTTTGACGTGAAATTGTAAACATGTGGACATGGATTTTGAAAATTCTAGAGAGAATTTAAAAGCTTCAACAGAATTTCAACAATTTTGAGAGGGATTTGAAAAGTTTCAATGGGAATGGGAAGAATTGGGACAAAAATTGGAAAATTTTTAAGGGACTTTGAAAAATTTCAACTGGAATTGTAGCCATTTTTTGACGTGAAATTGTAAACATGTGGACATGGATTTTGAAAATTCTAGAGAGAATTTTAAAAGCTTCAACAGAATTTCAACAATTTTGAGAGGGATTTGAAAAGTTTCAATGGGAATGGGAAGAATTGGGACAAAAATGGGAAAATTTTTAAGGGACTTTGAAAAAATTTCAACTGGAATTTTAGCAATTTTTTGACGTGAAATTGTAAACATGTGGACATGGATTTTGAAAATTCTAGAGAGAATTTTAAAAGCTTCAAGAGAATTTCACCAATTTTGAGAGGGATTTGAAAAGTTTCAATGGGAATGGGAAGAATTGGGACAGAAATTGGAAAATTTTTAAGGGACTTTGAAAACATTTCAACTGGAATTTTAGCCATTTTTTGACATGAAATTGTAAACATGTGGACATGGATTTTGAAAATTCTAGAGAGAATTTTAAAAGCTTCAAGAGAATTTCAACAATTTTGAGAGGGATTTGAAAAGTTTCAATGGGAATGGGAAGAATTGGGACAAAAATGGGAAAATTTTTAAGGGACTTTGAAAAAATTTCAATTGGAATGTTAGCCATTTTTTTGAGGTGAAATTGTAAACATGTGGACATGGATTTTGAAAATTCTAGAGAGAATTTTAAAAGCTTCAAGAGAATTTCAACAATTTTGAGAGGGATTTGAAAAGTTTCAATGGGAATGGGAAGAATTGGGACAAAAATGGGAAAATTTTTCAGGGACTTTGAAAAAATTTCAACTGGAATTTTAGCCATTTTTTGACGTGAAATTGTAAACATGTGGACATGGATTTTGAAAATTCTAGAGAGAATTTTAAAAGCTTCAACAGAATTTCAACAATTTTGAGAGGGATTTGAAAAGTTTCAATGGGAATGGGAAGAATTGGGGCAAAAATGGGAAAATTTTTAAGGACTTTGAAAAAATTTCAACTGGAATTTTAGCCATTTTTTGACGTGAAATTGTAAACATGTGGACATGGATTTTGAAAATTCTAGAGAGAATTTTAAAAGCTTCAACAGAATTTCAACAATTTTGAGAGGGATTTGAAAAGTTTCAATGGGAATGGGAAGAATTGGGACAAAAATGGGAAATTTTTAAGGGGACTTTGAAAAAATTTCAACTGGAATTTTAGCCATTTTTTGACGTGAAATTGTAAACATGTGGACATGGATTTTGAAAATTCTAGAGAGAATTTTAAAAGCTTCAAGAGAATTTCAACAATTTTGAGAGGGATTTGAAAAGTTTCAATGGGAATGGGAAGAATTGGGACAAAAATTGGAAAATTTTTAAGGGACTTTGAAAAAATTTCAACTGGAATTTTAGCCATTTTTTGACGTGAAATTGTAAACATGTGGACATGGATTTTGAAAATTCTAGAGAGAATTTTAAAAGCTTCAAGAGAATTTCAACAATTTTGAGAGGGATTTGAAAAGTTTCAATGGGAATGGGAAGAATTGGGACAAAAATGGGAAAATTTTTAAGGGACTTTGAAAAAATTTCAACTGGAATTTTAGCCATTTTTTGACGTGAAATTGTAAACATGTGGACATGGATTTTGAAAATTCTAGAGAGAATTTTAAAAGCTTCAACAGAATTTCAACAATTTTGAGAGGGATTTGAAAAGTTTCAATGGGAATGGGAAGAATTGGGACAAAAATGGGAAAATTTTTAAGGGACTTTGAAAAAATTTCAACTGGAATTTTAGCCATTTTTTGACGTGAAATTGTAAACATGTGGACATGGATTTTGAAAATTCTAGAGAGAATTTTAAAAGCTTCAACAGAATTTCAACAATTTTGAGAGGGATTTGAAAAGTTTCAATGGGAATGGGAAGAATTGGGACAAAAATGGGAAAATTTTTAAGGGACTTTGAAAAAATTTCAACTGGAATTTTAGCAATTTTTGACGTGAAATTGTAAACATGTGGACATGGATTTTGAAAATTCTAGAGAGAATTTTAAAAGCTTCAAGAGAATTTCAACAATTTTGAGAGGGATTTGAAAAGTTTCAATGGGAATGGGAAGAATTGGGACAAAAATGGGAAAATTTTTAAGGGACTTTGAAAAAATTTCAACTGGAATTTTAGCCATTTTTTGACGTGAAATTGTAAACATGTGGCCATGGATTTTGAAAATTCTAGAGAGAATTTTAAAAGCTTCAACAGAATTTCAACAATTTTGAGAGGGATTTGAAAAGTTTCAATGGGAATGGGAAGAATTGGGACAAAAATGGGAAAATTTTTAAGGGACTTTGAAAAAATTTCAACTGGAATTTTAGCCATTTTTTGACGTGAAATTGTAAACATGTGGACATGGATTTTGAAAATTCTAGAGAGAATTTTAAAAGCTTCAAGAGAATTTCAACAATTTTGAGAGGGATTTGAAAAGTTTCAATGGGAATGGGAAGAATTGGGACAAAAATTGGAAAATTTTTAAGGGACTTTGAAAAAATTTCAACTGGAATTTTAGCCATTTTTTGACGTGAAATTGTAAACATGTGGACATGGATTTTGAAAATTCTAGAGAGAATTTTAAAAGCTTCAAGAGAATTTCAACAATTTTGAGAGGGATTTGAAAAGTTTCAATGGGAATGGGAAGAATTGGGACAAAAATTGGAAAATTTTTAAGGGACTTTGAAAAAATTTCAACTGGAATTTTAGCAATTTTTGACGTGAAATTGTAAACATGTGGACATGGATTTTGAAAATTCTAGAGAGAATTTTAAAAGCTTCAAGAGAATTTCAACAATTTTGAGAGGGATTTGAAAAGTTTCAATGGGAATGGGAAGAATTGGGACAAAAATGGGAAAATTTTTAAGGGACTTTGAAAAAATTTCAACTGGAATTTTAGCCATTTTTTGACGTGAAATTGTAAACATGTGGACATGGATTTTGAAAATTCTAGAGAGAATTTTAAAAGCTTCAACAGAATTTCAACAATTTTGAGAGGGATTTGAAAAGTTTCAATGGGAATGGGAAGAATTGGGACAAAAATTGGAAAA
>NW_028116934.1:0-11009 GCF_964273445.1 Streptopelia decaocto | reverse complement strand
GGGGGGGGGGGGTCAGTGGGGGGGCCCAGGGACCCCAAAACCCCCCCGGGGACCCCAAAACCCCCCAGAGACCCCCTGGGAGCCCCAAGATTCCCCCCCAGAGACCTCCATGGGGACCCCAAACCCCCCCTAGAGGACCCCAAATCCCCCCAGGGACCCCAAACCCCCCCATGGAACCCAAACCCCCCATGGAACCCAAACCCCCCAAAACCCCATGGACCCCAAACCCCCCATGGACCCCAAAACCCCCATGGACCCCCAACCCCCCCATCGACCCCAAACCCCCCCAGGGACCCCAAAACACCACGGACCCCAAACCCCCCAGGGACCCCAAACCCCCATGGACCCCAACCCCCCGTGCCCCCCAAGCCCCCCATGGACCCCAAAACCCCTGTGCCCCCCAACCCCCATGGACCCCAAACCCCCCCAGGAACCCCAAACCCCCCGTGCCCCCCAAAACCCCATGGACCCCAAAACCCCCGTGGACCCCAAAACACCACATAGACCCCAAAACCCCCCTGGACCCCAAAACCCCCATGCACCCCAAACCCCCCAGTGCCCCCCAAACCCCCCCGTGCCCCCCAACCCCCACATAGACCCCCAACCCCCCCATAGATCCCAAACCCCCCAGGAACCCCAAACCTCCCCGTGCTCCCCAACCCCCCCATGGACCCCAAACCCCCCCCAATGGACCCCAAACCCCCATGGACCCCAAAACCCCCAGAGACCCCAAACCCCCCTGTGCCCCCCAACCCCCCATGGACCCCAAACCCCCCAGGGACCCCAAAACCCCCATGGACCCCAAACCCCCCCCATGGACTCCAAAACCCCCCAGGGACCCCAAACCCCCCCATGCCCCACAACCCCCCAGGGATCCCAACCCCCCCATGGACCCCAAACACCCTATAGACCCCAAAATCCCCCCATGGACCCCCAACCCCCACATGGACCCAAAATCCCCCCAGGGACCCCAAAACCCCCCGTGCCCCTCAACCCCCCCATGGACCCCAAACCTTCAAGGACCCCAAAAATCCCTATGGACCCCAAACCCCCCCCCATGGACCCCAAACCCCCCAGGGACCCCAAAACCCCCATGGACCCCAAACCCCCCAGGGACCCCAAAACCCCCATGGACCCCAAAACCCCCCTACAGATCCCAAACCCCCATGGACCCCAAAATCCCCATGGACCCCAAAACCCCCATAGACCCGAAATCCCCATGGACCCCCAACCCCCCCATAGACCGCAAACCCCCCAGGAACCCCAAATCCCCCCATGCCCCCCAACCCCCCCATGGACCCCAAAACTCCCCGTGCCCCCAACCCCCATGGACCCCAACCCCCCATGGACCCCAAACCCCCCCATGGACCCCAAAACCCCCCATAGACCCCAAACCCCCCTGTGCCCCCCAAACCCCCATGGACCCCAAAACCCCCCATAGACCCCAAACCCCCCTGTGCCCCCCAACCCCCCATGGACCCCAAACCCCCCAGGGACCCCCAACCCCCATGGACCCCAAACCCCCCAGGGACCCAAAACCCCCATGGACCCAAACCCCCCAGGACCCCAAAACCCCATGGACCCCAAAACCCCCATAGACCCCAAAACCCCCATGGACCCCAAAACCCCCAGGGACCCCAAACCCCCCATGCCCCACAACCCCCCAGGGACCCCAACCCCCCCCATGGACCCCAAACACCCTATAGACCCCCAAAATCCCCATGGACCCCCAACCCCCACATGGACCCAAAATCCCCCCCAGGGACCCCAAAACCCCCCGTGCCCCTCAACCCCCCATGGACCCCAAACCTTCAAGGACCCAAAATCCCTATGGACCCCAAACCCCCCCCCATGGACCCCAAACCCCCCAGGGACCCCAAACCCCCCATGGACCCAAACCCCCCAGGGACCCCAAAACCCCCATGGACCCCAACCCCCCAGGGACCCCAAAACCCCCCATGGACCCTAAACCCCCCTACAGATCCCAAACCCCCCATGGACCCCAAAATCCCCATGGACCCCAAAACCCCCCATAGACCCTAAATCCCCATGGACCCCCAACCCCCCCATAGACCGCAAACCCCCCAGGAACCCCAAATCCCCCCATGCCCCCCAACCCCCCATGGACCCCAACCCCCCACGGACCTCAACCCCCCCATGGACCCCAAAACCCCCCAGAGACCCCAAAACCCCCAGGGACCCCAAAAACCCCATGGACCCCAAACCCCCCCATGGACCCCAAAACCCCCAGGGACCCCAAAACCCCCCGTGCCCCCCAACCCCCCCTATGGACCCCAAAACCCCATGGACCCCAAATCCCCCTGTGCCCCCCAACCCCCCCATGGACCCCAACTCCCCCATAGATCCCAAACCCCCCAGGGACCCCAACCCCCCCATGGACCCCAAACCCACCATGGACCCCAAAACCCCCCAGGAACCCCAAACTCCCCTGTGCCCCCCAACCCCCCCATGGACCCCCAACCCCCCCGTGCCCCCCAAACCCCCCAGGACCCCCAAACCCCCGTCCCCCCCCGCTCACCCAGGTCGAAGTGGAACATGCAGTGGGTCAGCAGCACGTCCCGCAGCAGCGCTGGGGGGGGCCCGTGGGGGGGGCAGCGCCCCAAATCCCGCTCTGGGGGGGGCAGTGGGGGGCAGGTTGGGGGGCAGTGGGGGGCAGGTTTGGGGTGCAGGGGGTCAGTGTGGGGCAGGTTGGGGGTCACAATGGGGCAGGTTGGGGGTCAGAGCGGGGGGGTCAGTGTGGGGCAGGGGTTCGGGTCTATTTTGGGGTTCGGGTCAGTTTTGGGGTTCAGGTCAGGTCGGTTTTGGGGTTCAGTCAGTTTTGGGGTTTGGTGGGTTTATGGGGTTCAGTCGGTTTGGGGGTTCAGTCAGTTTTGGGGTTTGGTGGGTTTTGGGGTTCAGTCGGTTTTGGGGCTCAGTCGGTTTTGGGGTTCAGTCAGTTTTGGCGTTTGGGTGGGTTTTGGGGTTCAGTCGGTTTTGGGGCTCAGTCGGTTTTGGGGTTCAGTCAGTTTTGGCGTTTGGGTGGGTTTTGGGGTTCAGTCAGTTTTGGGGTTCAGGTCAGTTTTGGGATTGGGTCAGTTTTGGGGCTCACTCGGTTTTGGGGTTCAGTCAGTTTTGGGGTTTGGTGGGTTTTGGGGTTCAGTCGGTTTTGGGGCTCAGTCGGTTTTGGGGTTCAGTCAGTTTTGGGATTCAGGTGGGTTTTGGGGTTCAGTCAGTTTTGGGGTTCAGTCAGTCTTGGGGGTTCAGGTCAGTTTTGGGATTAGGTCACTTTTGGGGCTCACTCGGTTTTGGGGTTCAGTCGGTTTTGGGGTTCGGTCAGTTTGGGGTTCGGTCAGTTTGGGGTTCGGTCAGTTTTGGGGTTCGGTCAGGTCAGTGTTGGGGTTCGGGGGGTTTTGGGGTTTGGTCAGTTGGGGTTAAGGTGGGTTTTGGGGTTTGGGGGTTTTGGGGTTCAGTCAGTTTGGGGTTTCGGGTGGGTTTTGGGGTTCAGGCCGGGTCAGTTTTGGGGTTCAGTCAGTTTTGGGGGTTCAGGTCAGTTTTGGGGTTCGGGGGATTTTGGGGTTTGGTCAGTTTTGGGGTTCAGTCAGTTTTGGGGGTTCAGGTCAGTTTTGGGGTTCGGGGGGTTTTGGGGTTCAGTCAGTTTTGGGGTTCAGGTCAGTTTTGGGGGTTTGGTCAGTTTCGGGGTTCGGGGGGTTTTGGGGTTCGGTCAGTTTTGGGGTTCGGTCAGTTGGGGTTAAGGTGGGTTTTGGGGTTCAGTCAGTTTTGGGGTTCAGTCAGTTTTGGGGTTCGGTCAGTTTTGGGGTTCAGTCAGTTGGGGTTCGGGGGGTTTTGGGGTTCAGTCAGTTTTGGGGTTCAGTCAGTTTTGGGGTTCGGTCAGTTGGGGTTAAGGTGGGTTTTGGGGTTCGGTCAGTTTTGGGCTTCAGGTCAGGTCAGTTTTGGGGGTTCAGGTCAGTTTTGGGGTTCGGGGGTTTTGGGGTTCAGGGGTTTTGGGGTTCGCTCACCCAGGCGCCTCCTGTAGGTTCTGAGCGGGCGGTTCCTGCGCAGCTGCCCCGGGCTGAGCGAGCGCCACTGCAGCTTCATCCGGGCATAGGCGGCCCTGCACCCCAAAAATGAGCACCCCAAAAACACCCTGCACCCCAAAACCACCCCAGACTGAGCACCCCAAACAGCGAGCGCCACTGCAGCGTCATCCGGGTGTACCCCGCCCTGCACCCCAAAAATAGAGCACCCCAAACTGAGCACCCCAAACAGCGAGCGCCACTGCAGCTTCATATGGGCATAGGTGGCCCTGCACCCCAAAAATGAGCACCCCAAAACTGAGCACCCCAAAACCGTCCTGAAACTGAGCACCCCAAACAGCGAGCGCCACTGCAGCCTCATCCGGGTGTACCCCGACCTGCACCCCAAAAATAGAGCACCCCAAACTGAGCACCCCAAACTGAGCACCCCAAACAGCAAGCGCCACTGCAGCTTCATCCGGGTGTACCCCGCCCTGCACCCCAAAAATGAGCACCCCAAAAATGAGCATCCCAAAACAGAGCACCCCAAACAGCGAGCGCCACTGCAGCTTCATCCGCATGTAGGCACCCCTGCACCCCAAAAACAGCC
Organism: Streptopelia decaocto; assembly: GCF_964273445.1. Lineage (NCBI taxonomy): Eukaryota > Metazoa > Chordata > Aves > Columbiformes > Columbidae > Streptopelia > Streptopelia decaocto. The sequence goes on along the minus strand of NW_028116934.1, from coordinate 6,386 downwards.
TGTACCCCAAAACCACCCCAAACTGAGCACCCCAAACAGCGAGCGCCACTGCAGCTTCATACAGGCGTAGGCTGCTCTGACCCCAAAAATGAGCACCCCAAAAACACCCCAGACTGAGCACCCCAAAACTGAGCACCCCAAAAACACCGCAAAACTGAGCACCCCAAACAGCGAGCGCCACTGCAGCTTCATCCGGGTGTACCCCGCCCTGCACCCCAAAAATGAGCACCCCAAAAACACCCTGCACCCAAAAAATGAGCACCCCAAACTGAGCGCCCCAAACAGCGAGCGCCACTGCAGCTTCATCCGGGTGTACCCCGCCCTGCACCCCAAAAATGAGCACCCCAAAAACACCCTGCACCCCAGACTGAGCACCCCAAACAGCGAGCGCCACTGCAGCTTCATCCGGGTGTACCCCGCCCTGCACCCCAATAATTAGCACCCCAAAAACACCCCAGACTGAGCACCCCAAAACTGAGCACCCCAAAACCACCCCAAAACTGAGCACCCCAAACTGAGCACCCCAAACAGCGAGCGCCACTGCAGCTTCATCCGCATGTAGGCACCCCTGCACCCCAAAAACAGCCTGTACCCCAAAACTGAGCACCCCAAAACCACCCCAAACTGAGCACCCCAAACAGCCAGCATCACTGCAGCTTCATCCGCATGTATGCACCCCTGCACCCCCAAAATGAGCACCCCAGAAACACCCTGCACCCCAAAACCACTCTCAAACTGAGCACCCCAAAACTGAGCACCCCAAAACCACCCCAAAGCTGAGCACCCCAAAACCACCCCAAAACTGAGCAACCCAAACTGAGCACCCCAAAACCACCCCAAAACTGAGCACCCCAAAACCACCCCAAAGCTGAGCACCCCGAAACTGAGCACCCCGAAACTGAGCACCCTAAAACCACCCCAAAGCTGAGCACCCCAAAGTGAGCACCTCAAAACTGAGCACCCCAAAACCACCCCAAAGCTGAGCACCCCAAAACTGAGCACCCCAAAACCACCCCAAAGCTGAGCACCCCAAACAGCGAGCGCCGCTGCAGCTTCATCCAGGTGTATGACATCCTGCACCCCAAAAACAGCCTGTACCCCAAAACTGAGCACCCCAAAACTGAGCACCCCAAAACCACCCAAAGCTGAGCACCCCAAACTGAGCACCCCATAACCACCCCAAAACTGAGCACCCCGAAACTGAGCACCCCAAAACCACCCCAAAACTGAGCACCACAAAACCACCCCAAAGCTGAGCACCCCGAAACTGAGCACCCCGAAACTGAGCACCCCAAAACCACCCCAAAGCTGAGCACCCCAAAACTGAGCACCCCAAAACCACCCCAAAACTGAGCACCCCAAAACCACCCCAAAGCTGAGCACCCCAAAACTGAGCACCCCAAAACCACCCCAAGCTGAGCACCCCGAAACTGAGCACCCCATAACCACCCCAAAGCTGAGCACCCCAAACAGCGAGCACCACTGCAGCTTCATATGGGTGTATGACATCCTGCACCCCAAAACCAGCCTGTACCCCAAAACCACCCTGCACCCCAAAACCACCCCAAACTGAGCACCCCAAAACTGAGCACCCCAAACAGCGAGCGCCACTGCAGCTTCATATGGGTGTATGACATCCTGCACCCCAAAACCAGCCTGTACCCCAAAACCACCCTGCACCCTGAAACTGAGCACCCCAAACTGAACACCCCAAACTGAGCACCCTAAACTAGGAGCTCAAACTGAGCACCCCAAACCCACCCTGGGACCCCCAAACTGAGCACCCCCAGCCGTGCACCCCAAACCCACCCTGGGACCCCCGAACTGAGCACCCCCAGCTGTGCACCCCAAACCCACCCTGGGACCCCCAAACTGAGCACCCCCCGCTGTGCACCCCAAACCCACCCTGGGACCCCTGAACTGAGCACCCCCAGCTGTGCACCCCAAACCCACCATGGGACCCCCCAAACTGAGCACCCCCAGCCGTGCACCCCAAACCCACCCTGGGACCCCTGAACTGAGCACCCCCAGCTGTGCACCCCAAACCCACCATGGGACCCCCCCAAACTGAGCACCCCCCGCTGTGCACCCCAAACCCACCATGGGATCCCCCCAAACTGAGCACCCCCAGCTGTGCACCCCAAACCCACCATGGGACCCCCGAACTGAGCACCCCCAGCTGTGCACCCCAAACCCACCATGGGACCCCCCAAACTGAGCACCCCCAGCTGCACCCCAAACCCACCATGGGACCCCCGAACTGAGCACCCCCAGCCGTGCACCCCAAACCCACCATGGGACCCCCGAACTGAGCACCCCCAGCCGTGCACCCCAAACCCACCATGGGACCCCCGAACTGAGCACCCCCAGCTGTGCACCCCAAACCCACCATGGGACCCCCCAAACTGAGCACCCCCAGCCGTGCACCCCAAACCCACCATGGGACCCCCAAACTGAGCACCCCCAGCTGTGCACCCCAAACCCACCATGGGACCCCCGAACTGAGCACCCCCAGCTGTGCACCCCAAACCCACCCCGGCACCCCAACTCTGAGCACCCCCCCGTGCCCCCCCACCCCACTGACCTCTGCTCCCCGTCGGGTTTCGGGGGGTCCCCCCAGCCCCGCAGCCCCAGCAGCCGCCTCCAGCCCTCGGGCCGCAGCTCCGGGCTCAGCCCCTGGGGGCGGGGACAGCTGCGGACACGCCCACCCGGCCCCGCCCACCGGGCACAGGCCCCGCCTTCCCCGCACAGGCCCCACCTCCGGTACAAACCCCGCCCTCTGGCACAGGCCCCGCCCCCAGCACAGGCCCCATTGCCAGGCACAGACCCCGCCCCCCGGCACAGTCCCCGCCCACCGGTACAGACCCCGCCCACCAACACAAGCCCTGCCCTCTGGCACAGGCCCCGCCCTCGGCACACAGACCCCTCCCACCGACACAGGCCCCTCCCACCGGGAGGCTGGAGATCCACCCCTTCTTGGGAGCATGCAGTGACCACACCCACCGCGTGGCCACGCCCACCCCTCTGACCAGGCCCCACCCACTCCATAGCCCCGCCTCCTCCCCATGGCCCCACCCACTCCATAGTCCCACCTCCTCCTCATGACCCCACCCCTTCCCTATGGCCCCACCCACTCCATAGTCCCACCCCCTCCCCATGGCCCCACCCACTCCACAGCCCCACCCCTGCATGACCTCACCCACTCCATAGCCCCACCCCTCCGCATGGCCCCACCCACTCCATAGCCCCACCCCTCCACATGGCCCCACCCACTCAATAGCCCCACCCCCCCGCATGACCCCACCCACTCAATAGCCCCAACCCCACATGACCCCACCCACTCCATAGCCCCACCCCCTCCCTATGGCCCCACCTACCCCCCAGCCCCACCCACTCCACGGCCCCGCCCAATCTCTGCCCCCTCCCATGGTCCCACGCTCTCCCCATGGCCCCACCTACCCCCCAGCCCCACCCACTCCACGGCCCCGCCCAATCTCCGCCCCCTCCCATGGCCCCACCCCCTCCCCATGGCCCCACCTCCTGCCCCCCCAGCCCCTCACCCCCCGGAAGATCCGCAGCAGCAGCCCCTGGGGGTCCAGGCTCCGCCCCTCACTGTCGAAGCTCCGCCCCCACTCCTCTGGCGTCACTGGCGGTCCCCGCGGGGGGGCGGGGCGGGGCCCCAGCCTCACCTGGTGGGGGCGGAGCTCCCTCAGGCCCCGCCCCTTACCCTGGCCCCGCCCCCTGCCCTGGCCCCGCCCCACTCACACAAGTGATGACCTCGAATTCTGGCTCCGCCTCCGGCTCCGCCCCCTCCTGCCGGGGGGCGTGGCCTCGGGGCCCCCCCAGGAGCCGGCTCAGCCCCCCCACGGGGCCCTGCAGCAGCCGCTGGGGGGGGGGGGGGGCGGTCAGATGGGACCCCCCCACTTCGGGACCCCCCAAGGGGCCCCCCAAAACTGACCCCCCCGAGACCCTCTCACCTCGGGACCCCCCCATGGGACCCCCAAAACTGACCCCCCCGGGACCCCACCACCTCGGGACCCCCCCCACGGCACCCCCCAAAACTGACCCCCCCGGGACTCCCCCACCTCGGGAACCCCCCCACATGGGACCCCCAAAACCAACCGCCCCGGGACCCTCTCACCTCGGGAACCCCCCCAGGCCCCCCCAAAACTGACCCCCCGGGACCCCCCACCTCGGGACCCCCCCAAAACTGACCCCCCCACCTCATGAACCCCCCCAGGTGGCCCCCAAAAGTCACACCCCCGGGACACTCTCACCTTGGGAACCCCCCCCAGGGGGCCCCCAAAACTGACCCCCCTGGGACCCTCTCACCTCGGGAACCCCCTCAGGGCACCCCCCAAAACTGACCCCCCCACCTCATGAACCCCCCCAGGTAGCCCCCAAAACTGACCTCCCCCGGGACCCCCCCACCTCGGGAACCCCCCCAGGGCACCCCCCAAAACCGACCCCCCCGGGACCCTCTCACCTTGGGAACCCCCCCAGGGCACCCCCCAAAACTGACCCCCCAGGACCCCCCCACCTCGGGAACCCCCCCAGGGCACCCCCCAAAACTGACCCCCCCACCTCAGGAACCCCCCCATGGGACCCCCAAAACCAACCCCCCCCAGATCGTCTCACCTTGGGAACCCCACAGGGCACCCCCCAAAACTGACCCCCCCACCTCATGAACCCCCCCAGGTGGCCCCCAAAAGTGACACCCCCGGGACACTCTCACCTTGGGAACCCCCACAGGGGGCCCCCAAAACTGACCCTCCTGGACCCCCCCACCTCAGGAACCCCCCCAGGGCACCCCCCAAAACTGACCCCCCCGGGACCCCCACACTCACCCCCCCCAAACCAACCCCACCTGAAGACCCCCCCCAAACTGCTCCCCCCCCCACCTCACCCTATGACCCCCAAGCCCACGAGCCCCCCCAGACCCACCCCCTGTACCCCCCCCACCACCCCCATCTGCGCCCCCGGGACCCCCCATGTCGGGACACCCCCCGCTGCCCCCCCAGCCCCAGATGTTGGGGTGTCCCCCCCCCCCCCACGATGACTCACGGTGACGAGGCCGGGGGAGGGGGGCTGGGGGGGCTCCTGGGGGGGGGTCACCAGCAGCAGCCGGGGGTCCCGTGGGCACCTGGGGGGGCAACTGGGACTGGGGGGGTCTTGGGGGGCAACTGGGGTGGGGGGGGGCACTGGGGGGTCTGGGGGGTCCTGGGAGGTCAGTGGGACTGGGGGGGGCTTGGGGGGTCCCTGGGATTGGGGGGTCCCTGGGTTTGGGGGTCCCGGGGGTGTCCATGGGGGGGGGTGTCCATGGATTGGGGGTCCCTGGTTTGGGGGTCCCGAGGGGGGTGCATGGATTGGGGGTGTCCATGGCGGGGGGGTTCCTGGTTTCGGGGTCCCGGGGGTGTCCATGGGTTGGGGTGTCCATGGCTTGAGGGTCCCAGGGGGTCCACGGATTGAGGGGGTCCTGGGGGTGTCCATAGGGGGGTCCATGGGTTGGGGGTCCCAGGGGGTCCATGGATTGGGGGGTCCATGGTTTGCGGGCTCCAGGGCATGTCCATAAATTGGGGGGTCCCTGGTCTGGGGGTCCCAGGGGTGTCCATGGGTTGGGGGTCCCAGGGGGTCCATAGGTTGGGGGTGTCCATAGGGGGGTCCATGGGTTGGGGGTCCCGGGGGGTCCATGGGTTGGGGGTGTCCATAGGGGGGGTCCATGGACTGGGGGGGTCCATGGGTTGGGGGGTCCCAGGGATGCCCATGGATTGGGGGGGTCCTGGGCATGTCCATGGATTGGGGGGTCCCTGGTTTGGGGGTCCCGGGGGTGTCCATGGGTTGGGGGTGTCCATAAGGGGTGTCCATGGGTTGGGGGTCCCGGGGGTGTCCATGGATGGGGGGTCCATAGCGGGGGCCCATGGACTGGGGGGGTCCCAGGGGTGTCCATAGGGGGGGTCCACGGGTTGGGGGGTCCCGGGGGTGTCCATGGGTTATAGGGTCCATGGGTTGGGGTGTCTATGGGTTGGGGTGTCCATGGTTTGGGGGTGTCCATGGGTTGGGGGGTCCATGGGTTGGGGTGTCCATGGGTTGGGGGGGTTCATAGAGGGGGTCCATGGATTGGGGGGTCCCGGGTGTCCATGGGTCAGGGGGGTCCATTGGTTGGGGGTCCATAGGGGGGGTCCATGGACTGGGGGGGTCCCGGGCGGGGTTGGGGGGTCCATGGGTTGGGGGTTCCCTGGGTTGGGGGGTCCCAGGGTGTCCATGGGTTGGGGGGTTCATGGGTTGGGGGGGTCCATAGGGGGGGTCCATGGGTTGGGGGGTCCCGGGAGGGGTCCATGGGTTTGGGGGTCCGGGGGTGTCCATAGGGGGGGTCCCTGGGTTGGGGG
>NW_028116935.1:0-37981 GCF_964273445.1 Streptopelia decaocto | reverse complement strand
GATTTGAAAAATTGAATGGGAGGAGAAAAATTGGATTTTTCAGGGACTTTGAAAAAATTTCAACTGGAATTTTAGGAATGTAAACATGTGGACATGGATTTTGAAAATTCTAGAGAGAATTTTAAAAGCTTCAAGAGAATTTCAACAATTTTGAGAGGGATTTGAAAAGTTTCAATGGGAATGGGAAGAATTGGGACAAAAATTGGAAAATTTTTAAGGGACTTTGAAAAAATTTCAACTGGAATTTTAGCAATTTTTTTATGTGAAATTGTAAACATGTGGAAGTGGATTTTGAAAATTCTAGAGAGAATTTTAAAAGCTTCAAGAGAATTTCAACAATTTTGAGAGGGATTTGAAAAGTTTCAATGGGAATGGGAAGAATTGGGACAAAAATTGGAAAATTTTTAAGGGACTTTGAAAAAATTTCAACTGGAATTTTAGCCATTTTTTGACGTGAAATTGTAAACATGTGGACATGGATTTTGAAAATTCTAGAGAGAATTTTAAAGGTTTAACAGAATTTCTACAGTTTTGAGAGGGATTTGAAAAGTTTCAATGGGAATGGGAAGAATTGGGACAAAAATTGGAAAATTTTTAAGGGACTTTGAAAAAATTTCAACTGGAATTTTAGCATTTTTTTTACGTGAAATTGTAAACATGTGGACATGGATTTTGAAAATTCTAGAGAGAATTTTAAAAGCTTCAACAGAATTCAACAATTTTGAGAGGGATTTGAAAAGTTTCAATGGGAATGGGAAGAATTGGGACAAAAATTGGAAAATTTTTAAGGGACTTTGTAAAAATTTCAACTGGAATTTTAGCAATTTTTTGACGTGAAATTGTAAACATGTGGCCATGGATTTTGAAAATTCTAGAGAGAATTTTAAAGCTTCAAGAGAATTTCAACAATTTTGAGAGGGATTTGAAAAGTTTCAATGGGAATGGGAAGAATTGGGACAAAATTGGAAAATTTTTAAGGGACTTTGAAAAAATTTCAACTGGAATTTTAGCCATTTTTTGACGTGAAATTGTAAACATGTGGACATGGATTTTGAAAATTCTAGAGAGAATTTTAAAAGCTTCAACAGAATTTCAACAATTTTGAGAGGGATTTGAAAAGTTTCAATGGGAAGGGGAAGAATTGGGACAAAAATTGGAAAATTTTTAAGGGACTTTGAAAAAATTTCAACTGGAATTTTAGCCATTTTTTGACGTGAAAATGTAAACATGTGGCCATAGATTTTGAAAATTCTAGAGAGAATTTTAAAAGCTTCAAGAGAATTTCAACAATTTTGAGAGGGATTTGAAAAATTTCAATGGGAATGGGAAGAATTGGGACAAAAATTGGAAAATTTTTCAGGGACTTTGAAAAAATTTCAACTGGAATTTTAGCCATTTTTTGACGTGAAATTGTAAACATGTTGAAGTGGATTTTGAAAATTCTAGAGAGAAGTTTCAAACTTTCAATAGGATTTCAACAGTTTTGAGAGGGATTTGAAAAGTTTCAATGGGAATGGGAAGAATTGGGACAAAAATTGGAAAATTTTTAAGGGACTTTGAAAAAATTTCAACTGGAATTTTAGCCATTTTTTGACGTGAAATTGTAAACATGTGGACATGGATTTTGAAAATTCTAGAGAGAATTTTAAAAGCTTCAACAGAATTTCAACACTTTTGAGAGGGATTTGAAAAGTTTCAATGGGAATGGGAAGAATTTGGACAAAAATTGGAAAATTTTTAAGGGACTTTGAAAAAATTTCAACTGGAATTTTAGCAATTTTTTTATGTGAAATAGTAAACATGTGGCCATGGATTTTGAAAATTCTAGAGAGAATTTTAAAAGCTTCAAGAGAATTTCAACAATTTTGAGAGGGATTTGAAAAGTTTCAATGGGAATGGGAAGAATTGGAACAAAAATTGGAAAATTTTTAAGGGACTTTGAAAAAATTTTCAACTGGAATTTTAGCCATTTTTTGACGTTAAATTGTAAACATGTGGACATGGATTTTGAAAATTCTAGAGAGAATTTTAAAAGCTTCAACAGAATTTCAACAATTTTGAGAGGGATTTGAAAAGTTTCAATGGGAATGGGAAGAATTGGGACAAAAAATTGGAAAATTTTTAAGGGACTTTGAAAAAATTTCAACTGGAATTTTAGCCATTTTTTGACGTGAAATTGTAAACATGTGGACATGGATTTTGAAAATTCTAGAGAGAATTTTAAAAGCTTCAACAGAATTTCAACAATTTTGAGAGGGATTTGAAAAGTTTCAATGGGAATGGGAAGAATTGGGACAAAAATTGGAAAAATTTTTAAGGGACTTCGAAAAAATTTCAACTGGAATTTTAGCATTTTTTTACGTGAAATTGTAAACATGTGGACATGGATTTTGAAAATTCTAGAGAGAATTTTAAAAGCTTCAAGAGAATTTCAACAATTTTGAGAGGGATTTGAAAAGTTTCAATGGGAATGGGAAGAATTGGGACAAAAATTGGAAAATTTTTAAGGGACTTTGAAAAAATTGCAACTGGAATTTTGCCATTTTTTGACGTGAAATTGTAAACATGTGGCCATGGATTTTGAAAATTCTAGAGAGAATTTAAAAGCTTCAAGAGAATTTCAACAATTTTGAGAGGGATTTGAAAAGTTTCAATGGGAATGGGAAGAATTGGGACAAAAATTGGAAAATTTTTAAGGGACTTTGAAAAAATTGCAACTGGAATTTTAGCCATTTTTTGACGTGAAATTGTAAACATGTGGCCATGGATTTTGAAAATTCTAGAGAGAATTTTAAAAGCTTCAAGAGAATTTCAACAATTTTGAGAGGGATTTGAAAAGTTTCAATGGGAATGGGAAGAATTGGGACAAAAATTGGAAAATTTTTAAGGGACTTTGAAAAAATTTCAACTGGAATTTTAGCCATTTTTTGACGTGAAATTGTAAACATGTGGACATGGATTTTGTTTTGAAAATTCTAGAGAGAATTTTAAAGCTTCAACAGAATTTCAACAATTTTGAGAGGGATTTGAAAAGTTTCAATGGGAATGGGAAGAATTGGGACAAAAATTGGAAAATTTTTCAGGGACTTTGAAAAAATTACAACTGGAATTTTAGCCATTTTTTGACGTGAAATTGTAACATGTGGACATGGATTTTGAAAATTCTAGAGAGAATTTTAAAAGCTTCAAGAGAATTTCAACAATTTTGAGAGGGATTTGAAAAGTTTCAATGGGAATGGGAAGAATTGGGACAAAAATTGGAAAATTTTTAAGGGACTTTGAAAAAATTTCAACTGGAATTTTAGCCATTTTTTGACGTGAAATTGTAAATGTGGCCATGGATTTTGAAAATTCTAGAGAGAATTTTAAAAGCTTTAACAGAATTTCTACAATTTTGAGAGGGATTTGAAAAGTTTCAATGGGAATGGGAAGAATTGGGACAAAAATTGGAAAATTTTTAAGGGACTTTGAAAAAATTTCAACTGGAATTTTAGCAATTTTTTGACGTGAAATTGTAAACATGTGGCCATGGATTTTGAAAATTCTAGAGAGAATTTTAAAAGCTTCAACAGAATTTCAACAATTTTGAGAGGGATTTGAAAAGTTTCAATGGGAATGGGAAGAATTGGTACAAAAATTGGAAAATTTTTAAGGGACTTTGAAAAAATTTCAACTGGAATTTTAGCCATTTTTTGACGTGAAATTGTAAACATGTGGACATGGATTTTGAAAATTCTAGAGAGAATTTTAAAAGCTTCAACAGAATTTCAACAATTTTGAGAGGGATTTGAAAAGTTTCAATGGGAATGGGAAGAATTGGGACAAAAATTGGAAAATTTTTAAGGGACTTTGTAAAAATTTCAACTGGAATTTTAGCAATTTTTTGACGTGAAATTGTAAACATGTGGACATGGATTTTGAAAATTCTAGAGAGAATTTTAAAAGCTTCAAGAGAATTTCAACAATTTTGAGAGGGATTTGAAAAGTTTCAATGGGAATGGGAAGAATTGGGACAAAAATTGGAAAATTTTTAAGGGACTTTGAAAAATTTCAACTGGAATTTTAGCCATTTTTTTACGTGAAATTGTAAACATGTGGACATGGATTTTGAAAATTCTAGAGAGAATTTTAAAAGCTTCAACAGAATTTCTACAATTTGAGAGGGATTTGAAAAGTTTCAATGGGAATGGGAAGAATTGGGACAAAAATTGGAAAATTTTTAAGGGACTTTTAAAAAATTTCAACTGGAATTTTAGCCATTTTTTGACGTGAAATTGTAAACATGTGGACATGGATTTTGAAAATTCTATAGATAATTTTAAAAGTTTCAAGAGAATTTCAACAATTTTGAGAGGGATTTGAAAAGTTTCAATGGGAATGGGAAGAATTGGGACAAAAATTGGAAAATTTTTAAGGGACTTTGAAAAAAATTTCAACTGGAATTTTAGCCATTTTTTGACGTGAAATTGTAAACATGTGGACATGGATTTTTGAAAATTCTAGAGAGAATTTTTAAAAGCTTCAACAGAATTTCAACAATTTTGAGAGGGATTTGAAAAGTTTCAATGGGAATGGGAAGAATTGGGACAAAAAATTGGAAAATTTTTAAGGGACTTTGAAAAAATTTCAACTGGCATTTTAGCCATTTTTTGACGTGAAATTGTAAACATGTGGACATGGATTTTGAAAATTCTAGAGAGAATTTTAAAAGCTTCAACAGAATTTCTACAATTTTGAGAGGGATTTGAAAAGTTTCAATGGGAATGGGAAGAATTGGGACAAAAATTGGAAAATTTTGAGGGACTTTGAAAAAATTTCAACTGGAATTTTAGACATTTTTTGATGTGAAATTGTAAACATGTGGACATGGATTTTGAAAATTCTAGAGAGAATTTTAAAAGCTTCAACAGAATTTCAACAATTTTGAGAGGGATTTGAAAAGTTTCAATGGGAATGGGAAGAATTGGGACAAAAATTGGAAAATTTTTAAGGGACTTTGAAAAAATTTCAACTGGAATTTTAGCCATTTTTTGACGTGAAATTGTAAACATGTGGCCATGGATTTTGAAAATTCTAGAGAGAATTTTAAAAGCTTCAAGAGAATTTCAACAATTTTGAGAGGGATTTGAAAAGTTTCAATGGGAATGGGAAGAATTGGGACAAAAATTGGAAAATTTTTAAGGGACTTTGAAAAAATTTCAACTGGAATTTTAGCCATTTTTTGACGTGAAATTGTAAACATGTGGACATGGATTTTGAAAATTCTAGAGAGAATTTTAAAAGCTTCAACAGAATTTCAACAATTTTGAGAGGGATTTGAAAAGTTTCAATGGGAAGGGGAAGAATTGGAGACAAAAATTGGAAAATTTTTAAGGGACTTTGAAAAAATTTCAACTGGAATTTTAGCCATTTTTTGACGTGAAAATGTAAACATGTGGCCATAGATTTTGAAAATTCTAGAGAGAATTTTAAAAGCTTCAAGAGAATTTCAACAATTTTGAGAGGGATTTGAAAAATTTCAATGGGAATGGGAAGAATTGGGACAAAAATTGGAAAATTTTTCAGGGACTTTGAAAAAATTTCAACTGGAATTTTAGCCATTTTTTGACGTGAAATTGTAAACATGTTGAAGTGGATTTTGAAAATTCTAGAGAGAAGTTTCAAACTTTCAATAGGATTTCAACAGTTTTGAGAGGGATTTGAAAAGTTTCAATGGGAATGGGAAGAATTGGGACAAAAATTGGAAAATTTTTAAGGGACTTTGAAAAAATTTCAACTGGAATTTTAGCCATTTTTTGACGTGAAATTGTAAACATGTGGACATGGATTTTGAAAATTCTAGAGAGAATTTTAAAAGCTTCAACAGAATTTCAACAATTTTGAGAGGGATTTGAAAAGTTTCAATGGGAATGGGAAGAATTGGGACAAAAATTGGAAAATTTTTCAGGGACTTTGAAAAAATTACAACTGGAATTTTAGCCATTTTTTGACGTGAAATTGTAAACATGTGGACATGGATTTTGAAAATTCTAGAGAGAATTTTAAAAGCTTCAAGAGAATTTCAACAATTTTGAGAGGGATTTGAAAAGTTTCAATGGGAATGGGAAGAATTGGGACAAAATTGGAAAATTTTTAAGGGACTTTGAAAAAATTTCAACTGGAATTTTAGCCATTTTTTGACGTGAAATTGTAAATGTGGCCATGGATTTTGAAAATTCTAGAGAGAATTTTAAAAGCTTTAACAGAATTTCTACAATTTTGAGAGGGATTTGAAAAGTTTCAATGGGAATGGGAAGAATTGGGACAAAAATTGGAAAATTTTTAAGGGACTTTGAAAAAATTTCAACTGGAATTTTAGCAATTTTTTGACGTGAAATTGTAAACATGTGGCCATGGATTTTGAAAATTCTAGAGAGAATTTTAAAAGCTTCAACAGAATTTCAACAATTTTGAGAGGGATTTGAAAAGTTTCAATGGGAATGGGAAGAATTGGTACAAAAAATTGGAAAATTTTTAAGGGACTTTGAAAAAATTTCAACTGGAATTTTAGCCATTTTTTGACGTGAAATTGTAAACATGTGGACATGGATTTTGAAAATTCTAGAGAGAATTTTAAAAGCTTCAACAGAATTTCAACAATTTTGAGAGGGATTTGAAAAGTTTCAATGGGAATGGGAAGAATTGGGACAAAAATTGGAAAATTTTTAAGGGACTTTGTAAAAATTTCAACTGGAATTTTAGCAATTTTTTGACGTGAAATTGTAAACATGTGGACATGGATTTTGAAAATTCTAGAGAGAATTTTAAAAGCTTCAAGAGAATTTCAACAATTTTGAGAGGGATTTGAAAAGTTTCAATGGGAATGGGAAGAATTGGGACAAAAATTGGAAAATTTTTAAGGGACTTTGAAAAAATTTCAACTGGAATTTTAGCCATTTTTTTACGTGAAATTGTAAACATGTGGACATGGATTTTGAAAATTCTAGAGAGAATTTTAAAAGCTTCAACAGAATTTCTACAATTTTGAGAGGGGATTTGAAAAGTTTCAATGGGAATGGGAAGAATTGGGACAAAAATTGGAAAATTTTTAAGGGACTTTTAAAAAATTTCAACTGGAATTTTAGCCATTTTTTGACGTGAAATTGTAAACATGTGGACATGGATTTTGAAAATTCTATAGATAATTTTAAAAAGTTTCAAGAGAATTTCAACAATTTTGAGAGGGATTTGAAAAGTTTCAATGGGAATGGGAAGAATTGGGACAAAAATTGGAAAATTTTTAAGGGACTTTGAAAAATTTCAACTGGAATTTTAGCCATTTTTTGACGTGAAATTGTAAACATGTGGACATGGATTTTGAAAATTCTAGAGAGAATTTTAAAAGCTTCAACAGAATTTCAACAATTTTGAGAGGGATTTGAAAAGTTTCAATGGGAATGGGAAGAATTGGGACAAAAAATTGGAAAATTTTTAAGGGACTTTGAAAAAATTTCAACTGGCATTTTAGCCATTTTTTGACGTGAAATTGTAAACATGTGGACATGGATTTTGAAAATTCTAGAGAGAATTTTAAAAGCTTCAACAGAATTTCTACAATTTTGAGAGGGATTTGAAAAGTTTCAATGGGAATGGGAAGAATTGGGACAAAAATTGGAAAATTTTGAAGGGACTTTGAAAAAATTTCAACTGGAATTTTAGACATTTTTTGATGTGAAATTGTAAACATGTGGACATGGATTTTGAAAATTCTAGAGAGAATTTTAAAAGCTTCAACAGAATTTCAACAATTTTGAGAGGGATTTGAAAAGTTTCAATGGGAATGGGAAGAATTCGAACAAAAATTGGAAAATTTTTAAGGGACTTTGAAAAAATTTCAACTGGAATTTTAGCCATTTTTTGACGTGAAATTGTAAACATGTGGACATGGATTTTGAAAATTCTAGAGAGAATTTTAAAAGCTTCAAGAGAATTTCAACAATTTTGAGAGGGATTTGAAAAGTTTCAATGGGAATGGGAAGAATTGGGACAAAAATTGGAAAATTTTTAAGGGACTTTGTAAAAATTTCAACTGGAATTTTAGCAATTTTTTTATGTGAAATTGTAAACATGTGGACATGGATTTCGAAAATTCTAGAGAGAATTTTAAAAGCTTCAAGAGAATTTCAACAATTTTGAGAGGGATTTGAAAAGTTTCAATGGGAATGGGAAGAATTGGGACAAAAATTGGAAAATTTTTAAGGGACTTTGAAAAAATTTCAACTGGAATTTTAGCCATTTTTTGACGTGAAATTGTAAACATGTGGACATGGATTTTGAAAATTCTAGAGAGAATTTTAAAAGCTTCAACAGAATTTCTACAATTTTGAGAGGGATTTGAAAAGTTTCAATGGGAATGGGAAGAATTGGGACAAAAATTGGAAAATTTTTAAGGGACTTTGAAAAAATTTCAACTGGAATTTTAGCCATTTTTTTATGTGAAATTGTAAACATGTGGACATGGATTTTGAAAATTCTATAGATAATTTTAAAAGTTTCAAGAGAATTTCAACAATTTTGAGAGGGATTTGAAAAGTTTCAATGGGAATGGGAAGAATTGGGACAAAAATTGGAAAATTTTTAAGGGACTTTGAAAAAATTTCAACTGGAATTTTAGCCATTTTTTGACGTGAAATTGTAAACATGTGGACATGGATTTTGAAAATTCTAGAGAGAATTTTAAAAGCTTCAACAGAATTTCTACAATTTTGAGAGGGATTTGAAAAGTTTCAATGGGAATGGGAAGAATTGGGACAAAAATTGGAAAATTTTTAAGGCACTTTGAAAAAATTTCAACTGGAATTTTAGCCATTTTTTGATGTGAAATTGTAAACTTGTGGACATGGATTTTGAAAATTCTAGAGAGAATTTTAAAAGCTTCAACAGAATTTCCACAATTTTGAGAGGGATTTGAAAAGTTTCAATGGGAATGGGAAGAATTGGGACAAAAATTGGAAAATTTTTAAGGGACTTTGAAAAAATTTCAACTGGAATTTTAGCCATTTTTTGACGTGAAATTGTAAACATGTGGACATGGATTTTGAAAATTCTAGAGAGAATTTTAAAAGCTTCAAGAGAATTTCAACAATTTTGAGAGGGATTTGAAAAGTTTCAATGGGAATGGGAAGAATTGGGACAAAAATTGGAAAATTTTTAAGGGACTTTGAAAAAATTTCAACTGGAATTTTAGGATTTTTTTTACGTGAAATTGTAAACATGTGGACATGGATTTTGAAAATTCTAGAGAGAATTTTAAAAGCTTCAAGAGAATTTCAACAATTTTGAGAGGGATTTGAAAAGTTTCAATGGGAATGGGAAGAATTGGGACAAAATTGGAAAATTTTTAAGGGACTTTGAAAAAATTTCAACTGGAATTTTAGCCATTTTTTGACGTGAAATTGTAAACATGTGGACATGGATTTTGAAAATTCTAGAGAGAATTTTAAAAGCTTCAACAGAATTTCAACACTTTTGAGAGGGATTTGAAAAGTTTCAATGGGAATGGGAAGAATTGGGACAAAAATTGGAAAATTTTTAAGGGACTTTGAAAAAATTTCAACTGGAATTTTAGCAATTTTTTTATGTGAAATAGTAAACATGTGGCCATGGATTTTGAAAATTCTAGAGAGAATTTTAAAAGCTTCAAGAGAATTTCAACAATTTTGAGAGGGATTTGAAAAGTTTCAATGGGAATGGGAAGAATTGGAACAAAAATTGGAAAATTTTTAAGGGACTTTGAAAAAATTTCAACTGGAATTTTAGCCATTTTTTGACGTTAAATTGTAAACATGTGGCCATGGATTTTGAAAATTCTAGAGAGAATTTTAAAAGCTTCAACAGAATTTCAACAATTTTGAGAGGGATTTGAAAAGTTTCAATGGGAATGGGAAGAATTGGGACAAAAAATTGGAAAATTTTTAAGGGACTTTGAAAAAATTTCAACTGGAATTTTAGCCATTTTTTGACGTGAAATTGTAAACATGTGGACATGGATTTTGAAAATTCTAGAGAGAATTTTAAAAGCTTCAACAGAATTTCAACAATTTTGAGAGGGATTTGAAAAGTTTCAATGGGAATGGGAAGAATTGGGACAAAAATTGGAAAATTTTTAAGGGACTTTGAAAAAATTTCAACTGGAATTTTAGCATTTTTTTTACGTGAAATTGTAAACATGTGGACATGGATTTTGAAAATTCTAGAGAGAATTTTAAAAGCTTCAAGAGAATTTCAACAATTTTGAGAGGGATTTGAAAAGTTTCAATGGGAATGGGAAGAATTGGGACAAAAATTGGAAAATTTTTAAGGGACTTTGAAAAAATTTCAACTGGAATTTTAGATTTTTTTTACGTGAAATTGTAAACATGTGGACATGGATTTTGAAAATTCTAGAGAGAATTTTAAAAGCTTCAAGAGAATTTCAACAATTTTGAGAGGGATTTGAAAAGTTTCAATGGGAATGGGAAGAATTGGGACAAAAATTGGAAAATTTTTAAGGGACTTTGAAAAAATTTCAACTGGAATTTTAGCCATTTTTTGACGTGAAATTGTAAACATGTGGACATGGATTTTGAAAATTCTAGAGAGAATTTTAAAAGCTTCAACAGAATTTCAACACTTTTGAGAGGGATTTGAAAAGTTTCAATGGGAATGGGAAGAATTGGGACAAAAATTGGAAAATTTTTAAGGGACTTTGAAAAAATTTCAACTGGAATTTTAGCAATTTTTTTATGTGAAATAGTAAACATGTGGCCATGGATTTTGAAAATTCTAGAGAGAATTTTAAAAGCTTCAAGAGAATTTCAACAATTTTGAGAGGGATTTGAAAAGTTTCAATGGGAATGGGAAGAATTGGAACAAAAATTGGAAAATTTTTAAGGGACTTTGAAAAAATTTCAACTGGAATTTTAGCCATTTTTTGACGTTAAATTGTAAACATGTGGCCATGGATTTTGAAAATTCTAGAGAGAATTTTAAAAGCTTCAACAGAATTTCAACAATTTTGAGAGGGATTTGAAAAGTTTCAATGGGAATGGGAAGAATTGGGACAAAAAATTGGAAAATTTTTAAGGGACTTTGAAAAAATTTCAACTGGAATTTTAGCCATTTTTTGACGTGAAATTGTAAACATGTGGACATGGATTTTGAAAATTCTAGAGAGAATTTTAAAAGCTTCAACAGAATTTCAACAATTTTGAGAGGGATTTGAAAAGTTTCAATGGGAATGGGAAGAATTGGGACAAAAATTGGAAAATTTTTAAGGGACTTCGAAAAAATTTCAACTGGAATTTTAGCATTTTTTTTACGTGAAATTGTAAACATGTGGACATGGATTTTGAAAATTCTAGAGAGAATTTTAAAAGCTTCAAGAGAATTTCAACAATTTTGAGAGGGATTTGAAAAGTTTCAATGGGAATGGGAAGAATTGGGACAAAAATTGGAAAATTTTTAAGGGACTTTGAAAAAATTGCAACTGGAATTTTAGCCATTTTTTGACGTGAAATTGTAAACATGTGGCCATGGATTTTGAAAATTCTAGAGAGAATTTTAAAAGCTTCAAGAGAATTTCAACAATTTTGAGAGGGATTTGAAAAGTTTCAATGGGAATGGGAAGAATTGGGACAAAAATTGGAAAATTTTTAAGGGACTTTGAAAAAATTTCAACTGGAATTTTAGCCATTTTTTGACGTGAAATTGTAAACATGTGGACATGGATTTTGAAAATTCTAGAGAGAATTTTAAAAGCTTCAAGAGAATTTCAACAATTTTGAGAGGGATTTGAAAAGTTTCAATGGGAATGGGAAGAATTGGGACAAAAATTGGAAAATTTTTAAGGGACTTTGAAAAAATTTCAACTGGAATTTTAGCCATTTTTTGACGTGAAATTGTAAATGTGGCCATGGATTTTGAAAATTCTAGAGAGAATTTTAAAAGCTTTAACAGAATTTCTACAATTTTGAGAGGGATTTGAAAAGTTTCAATGGGAATGGGAAGAATTGGGACAAAAATTGGAAAATTTTGAAGGGACTTTGAAAAAATTTCAACTGGAATTTTAGCAATTTTTTGACGTGAAATTGTAAACATGTGGCCATGGATTTTGAAAATTCTAGAGAGAATTTTAAAAGCTTCAACAGAATTTCAACAATTTTGAGAGGGATTTGAAAAGTTTCAATGGGAATGGGAAGAATTGGTACAAAAAATTGGAAAATTTTTAAGGGACTTTGAAAAAATTTCAACTGGAATTTTAGCCATTTTTTGACGTGAAATTGTAAACATGTGGACATGGATTTTGAAAATTCTAGAGAGAATTTTAAAAGCTTCAAGAGAATTTCAACAATTTGGAGAGGGATTTGAAAAGTTTCAATGGGAATGGGAAGAATTGGGACAAAAATTGGAAAATTTTTAAGGGACTTTGTAAAAATTTCAACTGGAATTTTAGCAATTTTTTGACGTGAAATTGTAAACATGTGGACATGGATTTCGAAAATTCTAGAGAGAATTTTAAAAGCTTCAAGAGAATTTCAACAATTTTGAGAGGGATTTGAAAAGTTTCAATGGGAATGGGAAGAATTGGGACAAAAATTGGAAAATTTTTAAGGGACTTTGAAAAAATTTCAACTGGAATTTTAGCCATTTTTTGACGTGAAATTGTAAACATGTGGACATGGATTTTGAAAATTCTAGAGAGAATTTTAAAAGCTTCAACAGAATTTCTACAATTTTGAGAGGGATTTGAAAAGTTTCAATGGGAATGGGAAGAATTGGGACAAAAATTGGAAAATTTTTAAGGGACTTTGAAAAAATTTCAACTGGAATTTTAGCCATTTTTTTATGTGAAATTGTAAACATGTGGACATGGATTTTGAAAATTCTATAGATAATTTTAAAAGTTTCAAGAGAATTTCAACAATTTTGAGAGGGATTTGAAAAGTTTCAATGGGAATGGGAAGAATTGGTACAAAAAATTGGAAAATTTTTAAGGGACTTTGAAAAAATTTCAACTGGAATTTTAGCCATTTTTTGACGTGAAATTGTAAACATGTGGCCATGGATTTTGAAAATTCTAGAGAGAATTTTAAAAGCTTCAAGAGAATTTCAACAATTTTGAGAGGGATTTGAAAAGTTTCAATGGGAATGGGAAGAATTGGGACAAAAATTGGAAAATTTTTAAGGGACTTTGAAAAAATTTCAACTGGAATTTTAGCCATTTTTTGACGTGAAATTGTAAACATGTGGACATGGATTTTGAAAATTCTAGAGAGAATTTTAAAAGCTTCAAGAGAATTTCAACAATTTTGAGAGGGATTTGAAAAGTTTCAATGGGAATGGGAAGAATTGGAACAAAAATTGGAAAATTTTTAAGGGACTTTGAAAAAATTTCAACTGGAATTTTAGCAATTTTTTTATGTGAAATAGTAAACATGTGGCCATGGATTTTGAAAATTCTAGAGAGAATTTTAAAAGCTTCAAGAGAATTTCAACAATTTTGAGAGGGATTTGAAAAGTTTCAATGGGAATGGGAAGAATTGGAACAAAAATTGGAAAATTTTTAAGGGACTTTGAAAAAATTTCAACTGGAATTTTAGCCATTTTTTGACGTTAAATTGTAAACATGTGGCCATGGATTTTGAAAATTCTAGAGAGAATTTTAAAAGCTTCAACAGAATTTCAACAATTTTGAGAGGGATTTGAAAAGTTTCAATGGGAATGGGAAGAATTGGGACAAAAAATTGGAAAATTTTTAAGGGACTTTGAAAAAATTTCAACTGGAATTTTAGCCATTTTTTGACGTGAAATTGTAAACATGTGGACATGGATTTTGAAAATTCTAGAGAGAATTTTAAAAGCTTCAAGAGAATTTCAACAATTTTGAGAGGGATTTGAAAAGTTTCAATGGGAATGGGAAGAATTGGGACAAAAATTGGAAAATTTTTAAGGGACTTCGAAAAAATTTCAACTGGAATTTTAGCATTTTTTTTACGTGAAATTGTAAACATGTGGACATGGATTTTGAAAATTCTAGAGAGAATTTTAAAAGCTTCAAGAGAATTTCAACAATTTTGAGAGGGATTTGAAAAGTTTCAATGGGAATGGGAAGAATTGGGACAAAAATTGGAAAATTTTTAAGGGACTTGAAAAAATTTCAACTGGAATTTTAGCCATTTTTTGACGTGAAATTGTAAACATGTGGCCATGGATTTTGAAAATTCTAGAGAGAATTTTAAAAGCTTCAAGAGAATTTCAACAATTTGAGAGGGATTTGAAAAGTTTCAATGGGAATGGGAAGAATTGGGACAAAAATTGGAAAATTTTTAAGGACTTTGAAAAAATTTCAACTGGAATTTTAGCCATTTTTTGACGTGAAATTGTAAACATGTGGACATGGATTTTGAAAATTCTAGAGAGAATTTTAAAAGCTTCAACAGAATTTCAACAATTTTGAGAGGGATTTGAAAAGTTTCAATGGGAATGGGAAGAATTGGGACAAAAATTGGAAAATTTTTCAGGGACTTTGAAAAATTACAACTGGAATTTTAGCCATTTTTTGACGTGAAATTGTAAACATGTGGACATGGATTTTGAAAATTCTAGAGAGAATTTTAAAAGCTTCAAGAGAATTTCAACAATTTTGAGAGGGATTTGAAAGTTTCAATGGGAATGGAAGAATTGGGACAAAAATTGGAAAATTTTAAGGGACTTTGAAAAAATTTCAACTGGAATTTTAGCCATTTTTTGACGTGAAATTGTAAATGTGGCCATGGATTTTGAAAATTCTAGAGAGAATTTTAAAAGCTTTAACAGAATTTCTACAATTTTGAGAGGGATTTGAAAAGTTTCAATGGGAATGGGAAGAATTGGGACAAAAATTGGAAATTTTGAAGGGACTTTGAAAAAATTTCAACTGGAATTTTAGCCATTTTTTGACGTGAAATTGTAAACATGTGGCCATGGATTTTGAAAATTCTAGAGAGAATTTTAAAAGCTTCAACAGAATTTCAACAATTTTGAGAGGGATTTGAAAAGTTTCAATGGGAATGGGAAGAATTGGTACAAAAAATTGGGAAATTTTTAAGGGACTTTGAAAAAATTTCAACTGGAATTTTAGCCATTTTTTGACGTGAAATTGTAAACATGTGGACATGGATTTTGAAAATTCTAGAGAGAATTTTAAAAGCTTCAACAGAATTTCAACAATTTTGAGAGGGATTTGAAAAGTTTCAATGGGAATGGGAAGAATTGGGACAAAAATTGGAAAATTTTTAAGGGACTTTGTAAAAATTTCAACTGGAATTTTAGCAATTTTTTGACGTGAAATTGTAAACATGTGGACATGGATTTTGAAAATTCTAGAGAGAATTTTAAAAGCTTCAAGAGAATTTCAACAATTTTGAGAGGGATTTGAAAAGTTTCAATGGGAATGGGAAGAATTGGGACAAAAATTGGAAAATTTTTAAGGGACTTTGAAAAAATTTCAACTGGAATTTTAGCCATTTTTTGACGTGAAATTGTAAACATGTGGCCATGGATTTTGAAAATTCTAGAGAGAATTTTAAAAGCTTCAACAGAATTTCTACAATTTTGAGAGGGATTTGAAAAGTTTCAATGGGAATGGGAAGAATTGGGACAAAAATTGGAAAATTTTTAAGGGACTTTGAAAAAATTTCAACTGGAATTTTAGCCATTTTTTGACGTGAAATTGTAAACATGTGGACATGGATTTTGAAAATTCTAGAGAGAATTTTAAAAGCTTCAACAGAATTTCTACAATTTTGAGAGGGATTTGAAAAGTTTCAATGGGAATGGGAAGAATTGGGACAAAAATTGGAAAATTTTTAAGGGACTTTGAAAAAATTTCAACTGGAATTTTAGCCATTTTTTGACGTGAAATTGTAAACATGTGGACATGGATTTTGAAAATTCTAGAGAGAATTTTAAAAGCTTCAACAGAATTTCAACAATTTTGAGAGGGATTTGAAAAGTTTCAATGGGAATGGGAAGAATTGGGACAAAAAATTGGAAAATTTTTTAAGGGACTTTGAAAAAATTTCAACTGGCATTTTAGCCATTTTTTGACGTGAAATTGTAAACATGTGGACATGGATTTTGAAAATTCTAGAGAGAATTTTAAAAGTTTCAAGAGAATTTCAACAATTTTGAGAGGGATTTGAAAAGTTTCAATGGGAATGGGAAGAATTGGGACAAAAATTGGAGAATTGTTAAGGGACTTTGAAAAAATTTCAACTGGAATTTTAGCAATTTTTTGACGTGAAATTGTAAACATGTGGACATGGATTTTGAAAATTCTAGAGAGAATTTTAAAAGCTTCAACAGAATTTCAACAATTTTGAGAGGGATTTGAAAAGTTTCAATGGGAATGGGAAGAATTGGGACAAAAATTGGAAAATTTTTAAGGGACTTTGAAAAAATTTCAACTGGAATTTTAGCAATTTTTTGACGTGAAATTGTAAACATGTGGACATGGATTTTGAAAATTCTAGAGAGAATTTTAAAAGCTTCAAGAGAATTTCAACAATTTTGAGAGGGATTTGAAAAGTTTCAATGGGAATGGGAAGAATTGGGACAAAAATTGGAAAATTTTTAAGGGACTTTGAAAAAATTTCAACTGGAATTTTAGCCATTTTTTGACGTGAAATTGTAAACATGTGGACATGGATTTTGAAAATTCTAGAGAGAATTTTAAAATCTTCAACAGAATTTCTACAATTTTGAGAGGGATTTGAAAAGTTTCAATGGGAATGGGAAGAATTGGGACAAAAATTGGAAAATTTTTAAGGCACTTTGAAAAAATTTCAACTGGAATTTTAGCCATTTTTTGATGTGAAATTGTAAACTTGTGGACATGGATTTTGAAAATTCTAGAGAGAATTTTAAAAGCTTCAACAGAATTTCCACAATTTTGAGAGGGATTTGAAAAGTTTCAATGGGAATGGGAAGAATTGGGACAAAAATTGGAAAATTTTTAAGGGACTTTGAAAAAATTTCAACTGGAATTTTAGCCATTTTTTGACGTGAAATTGTAAACATGTGGACATGGATTTTGAAAATTCTAGAGAGAATTTTAAAAGCTTCAAGAGAATTTCAACAATTTTGAGAGGGATTTGAAAAGTTTCAATGGGAATGGGAAGAATTGGGACAAAAATTGGAAAATTTTTAAGGGACTTTGAAAAAATTTCAACTGGAATTTTAGGATTTTTTTTACGTGAAATTGTAAACATGTGGACATGGATTTTGAAAATTCTAGAGAGAATTTTAAAAGCTTCAAGAGAATTTCAACAATTTTGAGAGGGATTTGAAAAGTTTCAATGGGAATGGGAAGAATTGGGACAAAAATTGGAAAATTTTTAAGGGACTTTGAAAAAATTTCAACTGGAATTTTAGCCATTTTTTGACGTGAAATTGTAAACATGTGGACATGGATTTTGAAAATTCTAGAGAGAATTTTAAAAGCTTCAACAGAATTTCAACAATTTTGAGAGGGATTTGAAAAGTTTCAATGGGAATGGGAAGAATTGGGACAAAAATTGGAAAATTTTTAAGGGACTTTGAAAAAATTGCAACTGGAATTTTAGCCATTTTTTGACGTGAAATTGTAAACATGTGGACATGGATTTTGAAAATTCTAGAGAGAATTTTAAAAGCTTCAAGAGAATTTCAACAATTTTGAGAGGGATTTGAAAAGTTTCAATGGGAATGGGAAGAATTGGGACAAAAATTGGAAAATTTTTAAGGGACTTTGAAAAAATTTCAACTGGAATTTTAGCCATTTTTTGACGTGAAATTGTAAACATGTGGACATGGATTTTGAAAATTCTAGAGAGAATTTTAAAAGCTTCAACAGAATTTCAACAATTTTGAGAGGGATTTGAAAAGTTTCAATGGGAATGGGAAGAATTGGAACAAAAATTGGAAAATTTTTAAGGGACTTTGAAAAAATTTCAACTGGAATTTTAGCAATTTTTTTATGTGAAATTGTAAACATGTGGACATGGATTTTGAAAATTCTAGAGAGAATTTTAAAAGCTTCAACAGAATTTCAACAATTTTGAGAGGGATTTGAAAAGTTTCAATGGGAATGGGAAGAATTGGAACAAAAATTGGAAAATTTTTAAGGGACTTTGAAAAAATTTCAACTGGAATTTTAGCCATTTTTTGACGTGAAATTGTAAACATGTGGACATGGATTTTGAAAATTCTAGAGAGAATTTTAAAAGCTTTAACAGAATTTCTACAATTTTGAGAGGGATTTGAAAAGTTTCAATGGGAATGGGAAGAATTGGGACAAAAATTGGAAAATTTTTCAGGACTTTGAAAAAATTTCAACTGGAATTTTAGACATTTTTTGATGTGAAATTGTAAACATGTGGACATGGATTTTGAAAATTCTAGAGAGAATTTTAAAAGCTTCAACAGAATTTCAACAATTTTGAGAGGGATTTGAAAAGTTTCAATGGGAATGGGAAGAATTGGAACAAAAATTGGAAAATTTTTCAGGGACTTTGAAAAAATTTCAACTGGAATTTTAGCCATTTTTTGACGTGAAATTGTAAACATGTGGACATGGATTTTGAAAATTCTAGAGAGAATTTTAAAAGCTTCAACAGAATTTCAATAATTTTGAGAGGGATTTGAAAAGTTTCAATGGGAATAGGAAGAATTGGGACAAAAATTGGAAAATTTTTAAGGGACTTTGTAAAAATTTCAACTGGAATTTTAGCAATTTTTTGACGTGAAATTGTAAACATGTGGACATGGATTTTGAAAATTCTAGAGAGAATTTTAAAAGCTTCAAGAGAATTTCTACAATTTTGAGAGGGATTTGAAAAGTTTCAATGGGAATGGGAAGAATTGGGACAAAAATTGGAAAATTTTTAAGGGACTTTGAAAAAATTTCAACTGGAATTTTAGCCATTTTTTGACGTGAAATTGTAAACATGTGGACATGGATTTTGAAAATTCTAGAGAGAATTTTAAAAGCTTCAACAGAATTTCTACAATTTTGAGAGGGATTTGAAAAGTTTCAATGGGAATGGGAAGAATTGGGACAAAAATTGGAAAATTTTTAAGGGACTTTGAAAAAATTTCAACTGGAATTTTAGCCATTTTTTTATGTGAAATTGTAAACATGTGGCCATGGATTTTGAAAATTCTAGAGAGAATTTTAAAAGTTTCAAGAGAATTTCAACAATTTTGAGAGGGATTTGAAAAGTTTCAATGGGAATGGGAAGAATTGGGACAAAAATTGGAAAATTTTTAAGGGACTTTGAAAAAATTTCAACTGGAATTTTAGCCATTTTTTGACGTGAAATTGTAAACATGTGGACATGGATTTTGAAAATTCTAGAGAGAATTTTAAAAGCTTCAACAGAATTTCAACAATTTTGAGAGGGATTTGAAAAGTTTCAATGGGAATAGGAAGAATTGGGACAAAAATTGGAAAATTTTTAAGGGACTTTGTAAAAATTTCAACTGGAATTTTAGCAATTTTTTGACGTGAAATTGTAAACATGTGGACATGGATTTTGAAAATTCTAGAGAGAATTTTAAAAGCTTCAAGAGAATTTCTACAATTTTGAGAGGGATTTGAAAAGTTTCAATGGGAATGGGAAGAATTGGGACAAAAATTGGAAAATTTTTAAGGGACTTTGAAAAAATTTCAACTGGAATTTTAGCCATTTTTTGACGTGAAATTGTAAACATGTGGACATGGATTTTGAAAATTCTAGAGAGAATTTTAAAAGCTTCAACAGAATTTCTACAATTTTGAGAGGGATTTGAAAAGTTTCAATGGGAATGGGAAGAATTGGGACAAAAATTGGAAAATTTTTAAGGGACTTTGAAAAAATTTCAACTGGAATTTTAGCCATTTTTTTATGTGAAATTGTAAACATGTGGCCATGGATTTTGAAAATTCTAGAGAGAATTTTAAAAGTTTCAAGAGAATTTCAACAATTTTGAGAGGGATTTGAAAAGTTTCAATGGGAATGGGAAGAATTGGGACAAAAATTGGAAAATTTTTAAGGGACTTTGAAAAAATTTCAACTGGAATTTTAGCCATTTTTTGACGTGAAATTGTAAACATGTGGACATGGATTTTGAAAATTCTAGAGAGAATTTTAAAAGCTTCAACAGAATTTCAACAATTTTGAGAGGGATTTGAAAAGTTTCAATGGGAATGGGAAGAATTGGGACAAAAAATTGGAAAATTTTTAAGGGACTTTGAAAAAATTTCAACTGGAATTTTAGCCATTTTTTGACGTGAAATTGTAAACATGTGGACATGGATTTTGAAAATTCTAGAGAGAATTTTAAAAGCTTCAAGAGAATTTCAACAATTTTGAGAGGGATTTGAAAAGTTTCAATGGGAATGGGAAGAATTGGGACAAAAATTGGAAAATTTTTAAGGGACTTTGAAAAAATTTCAACTGGAATTTTAGCCATTTTTTGACGTGAAATTGTAAACATGTGGACATGGATTTTGAAAATTCTAGAGAGAATTTTAAAAGCTTCAACAGAATTTCTACAATTTTGAGAGGGATTTGAAAAGTTTCAATGGGAATGGGAAGAATTGGGACAAAAATTGGAAAATTTTAAAGGCACTTTGAAAAAATTTCAACTGGAATTTTAGCCATTTTTTGATGTGAAATTGTAAACTTGTGGACATGGATTTTGAAAATTCTAGAGAGAATTTTAAAAGCTTCAACAGAATTTCCACAATTTTGAGAGGGATTTGAAAAGTTTCAATGGGAATGGGAAGAATTGGGACAAAAATTGGAAAATTTTTAAGGGACTTTGAAAAAATTTCAACTGGAATTTTAGCCATTTTTTGACGTGAAATTGTAAACATGTGGACATGGATTTTGAAAATTCTAGAGAGAATTTTAAAAGCTTCAAGAGAATTTCAACAATTTTGAGAGGGATTTGAAAAGTTTCAATGGGAATGGGAAGAATTGGGACAAAAATTGGAAAATTTTTAAGGGACTTTGAAAAAATTTCAACTGGAATTTTAGCCATTTTTTGACGTGAAATTGTAAACATGTGGACATGGATTTTGAAAATTCTAGAGAGAATTTTAAAAGCTTTAACAGAATTTCTACAATTTTGAGAGGGATTTGAAAAGTTTCAATGGGAATGGGAAGAATTGGGACAAAAATTGGAAAATTTTTCAGGGACTTTGAAAAAATTTCAACTGGAATTTTAGACATTTTTTGATGTGAAATTGTAAACATGTGGACATGGATTTTGAAAATTCTAGAGAGAATTTTAAAAGCTTCAAGAGAATTTCAACAATTCTGAGAGGGATTTGAAAAGTTTCAATGGGAATGGGAAGACTTGGGACAAAAATTGGAAAATTTTTAAGGGACTTTGAAAAAATTTCAACTGGAATTTTAGCCATTTTTTGACGTGAAATTGTAAACATGTGGACATGGATTTTGAAAATTCTAGAGAGAATTTTAAAAGCTTCAACAGAATTTCAACAATTTTGAGAGGGATTTGAAAAGTTTCAATGGGAATGGGAAGAATTGGGACAAAAATTGGAAAATTTTTAAGGGACTTTGTAAAAATTTCAACTGGAATTTTAGCAATTTTTTGACGTGAAATTGTAAACATGTGGACATGGATTTTGAAAATTCTAGAGAGAATTTTAAAAGCTTCAAGAGAATTTCAACAATTTTGAGAGGGATTTGAAAAGTTTCAATGGGAATGGGAAGAATTGGGACAAAAATTGGAAAATTTTTAAGGGACTTTGAAAAAATTTCAACTGGAATTTTAGCCATTTTTTGACGTGAAATTGTAAACATGTGGACATGGATTTTGAAAATTCTAGAGAGAATTTTAAAAGCTTCAACAGAATTTCTACAATTTTGAGAGGGATTTGAAAAGTTTCAATGGGAATGGGAAGAATTGGGACAAAAATTGGAAAATTTTTAAGGGACTTTGAAAAAATTTCAACTGGAATTTTAGCCATTTTTTGACGTGAAATTGTAAACATGTGGACATGGATTTTGAAAATTCTATAGATAATTTTAAAAGTTTCAAGAGAATTTCAACAATTTTGAGAGGGATTTGAAAAGTTTCAATGGGAATGGGAAGAATTGGGACAAAAATTGGAAAATTTTTAAGGGACTTTGAAAAAATTTCAACTGGAATTTTAGCCATTTTTTGACGTGAAATTGTAAACATGTGGACATGGATTTTGAAAATTCTAGAGAGAATTTTAAAAGCTTCAACAGAATTTCAACAATTTTGAGAGGGATTTGAAAAGTTTCAATGGGAATGGGAAGAATTGGGACAAAAAATTGGAAAATTTTTAAGGGACTTTGAAAAAATTTCAACTGGAATTTTAGCCATTTTTTGACGTGAAATTGTAAACATGTGGACATGGATTTTGAAAATTCTAGAGAGAATTTTAAAAGCTTCAAGAGAATTTCAACAATTTTGAGAGGGATTTGAAAAGTTTCAATGGGAATGGGAAGAATTGGGACAAAAATTGGAAAATTTTTAAGGGACTTTGAAAAAATTTCAACTGGAATTTTAGCCATTTTTTGACGTGAAATTGTAAACATGTGGACATGGATTTTGAAAATTCTAGAGAGAATTTTAAAAGCTTCAACAGAATTTCTACAATTTTGAGAGGGATTTGAAAAGTTTCAATGGGAATGGGAAGAATTGGGACAAAAATTGGAAAATTTTTAAGGCACTTTGAAAAAATTTCAACTGGAATTTTAGCCATTTTTTGATGTGAAATTGTAAACATGTGGCCATGGATTTTGAAAATTCTAGAGAGAATTTTAAAAGCTTCAAGAGAATTTCAACAATTTTGAGAGGGATTTGAAAAGTTTCAATGGGAATGGGAAGAATTGGGACAAAAATTGGAAAATTTTTAAGGGACTTTGAAAAAATTTCAACTGGAATTTTAGCCATTTTTTGACGTGAAATTGTAAACATGTGGACATGGATTTTGAAAATTCTAGAGAGAATTTTAAAAGCTTCAACAGAATTTCAACAATTTTGAGAGGGATTTGAAAAGTTTCAATGGGAATGGGAAGAATTGGGACAAAAATTGGAAAATTTTTAAGGGACTTTGAAAAAATTTCAACTGGAATTTTAGCCATTTTTTGACGTGAAATTGTAAACATGTGGACATGGATTTTGAAAATTCTAGAGAGAATTTTAAAAGCTTCAAGAGAATTTCAACAATTTTGAGAGGGATTTGAAAAGTTTCAATGGGAATGGGAAGAATTGGGACAAAAATTGGAAAATTTTGAAGGGACTTTGAAAAAATTTCAACTGGAATTTTAGCCATTTTTTGACATGAAATTGTAAACATGTGGACATGGATTTTGAAAATTCTAGAGAGAATTTTAAAAGCTTCAACAGAATTTCAACAATTTTGAGAGGGATTTGAAAAGTTTCAATGGGAATGGGAAGAATTGGGACAAAAATTGGAAAATTTTTAAGGGACTTTGAAAAAATTTCAACTGGAATTTTAGCCATTTTTTGACGTGAAATTGTAAACATGTGGACATGGATTTTGAAAATTCTAGAGAGAATTTTAAAAGCTTCAACAGAATTTCAACAATTTTGAGAGGGATTTGAAAAGTTTCAATGGGAATGGGAAGAATTGGGACAAAAATTGGAAAATTTTTAAGGGACTTTGAAAAAATTTCAACTGGAATTTTAGCAATTTTTTTATGTGAAATTGTAAACATGTGGCCATGGATTTTGAAAATTCTAGAGAGAATTTTAAAAGCTTCAACAGAATTTCAACAATTTTGAGAGGGATTTGAAAAGTTTCAATGGGAATGGGAAGAATTGGGACAAAAAATTGGAAAATTTTTAAGGGACTTTGAAAAAATTTCAACTGGAATTTTCGCAATTTTTTGACGTGAAATTGTAAACATGTGGACATGGATTTTGAAAATTCTAGAGAGAATTTTAAAAGCTTCAAGAGAATTTCAACAATTTTGAGAGGGATTTGAAAAGTTTCAATGGGAATGGGAAGAATTGGGACAAAAATTGGAAAATTTTTAAGGGACTTTGAAAAAATTTCAACTGGAATTTTAGCCATTTTTTGACGTGAAATTGTAAACATGTGGACATGGATTTTGAAAATTCTAGAGAGAATTTTAAACGCTTCAACAGAATTTCAACAATTTTGAGAGGGATTTGAAAAGTTTCAATGGGAATGGGAAGAATTGGGACAAAAATTGGAAAATTTTTAAGGGACTTTGAAAAAATTTCAACTGGAATTTTAGCCATTTTTTGACGTGAAATTGTAAATGTGGACATGGATTTTGAAAATTCTAGAGAGAATTTTAAAAGCTTTAACAGAATTTCTACAATTTTGAGAGGGATTTGAAAAGTTTCAATGGGAATGGGAAGAATTGGGACAAAAATTGGAAAATTTTTAAGGGACTTTGAAAAAATTTCAACTGGAATTTTAGACATTTTTTGATGTGAAATTGTAAACATGTGGACATGGATTTTGAAAATTCTAGAGAGAATTTTAAAAGCTTCAACAGAATTTCAACAATTTTGAGAGGGATTTGAGAAGTTTCAATGGGAATGGGAAGAATTGGAACAAAAATTGGAAAATTTTTAAGGGACTTTGAAAAAATTTCAACTGGAATTTTAGCCATTTTTTGACGTGAAATTGTAAACATGTGGACATGGATTTTGAAAATTCTAGAGAGAATTTTAAAAGCTTCAAGAGAATTTCAACAATTTTGAGAGGGATTTGAAAAGTTTCAATGGGAATGGGAAGAATTGGGACAAAAATTGGAAAATTTTTAAGGGACTTTGTAAAAATTTCAACTGGAATTTTAGCCATTTTTTGACGTGAAATTGTAAACATGTGGACATGGATTTTGAAAATTCTAGAGAGAATTTTAAAAGCTTCAAGAGAATTTCAACAATTTTGAGAGGGATTTGAAAAGTTTCAATGGGAATGGGAAGAATTGGGACAAAAATTGGAAAATTTTTAAGGGACTTTGTAAAAATTTCAACTGGAATTTTAGCAATTTTTTGACGTGAAATTGTAAACATGTGGACATGGATTTTGAAAATTCTAGAGAGAATTTTAAAAGCTTCAAGAGAATTTCAACAATTTTGAGAGGGATTTGAAAAGTTTCAATGGGAATGGGAAGAATTGGGACAAAAATTGGAAAATTTTTAAGGGACTTTGAAAAAATTTCAACTGGAATTTTAGCCATTTTTTGACGTGAAATTGTAAACATGTGGACATGGATTTTGAAAATTCTAGAGAGAATTTTAAAAGCTTCAACAGAATTTCTACAATTTTGAGAGGGATTTGAAAAGTTTCAATGGGAATGGGAAGAATTGGGACAAAAATTGGAAAATTTTTAAGGGACTTTGAAAAAATTTCAACTGGAATTTTAGCCATTTTTTGACGTGAAATTGTAAACATGTGGACATGGATTTTGAAAATTCTAGAGAGAATTTTAAAAGCTTCAACAGAATTTCAACAATTTTGAGAGGGATTTGAAAAGTTTCAATGGGAATGGGAAGAATTGGGACAAAAATTGGAAAATTTTTAAGGGACTTTGAAAAAATTTCAACTGGAATTTTAGCAATTTTTTTATGTGAAATTGTAAACATGTGGCCATGGATTTTGAAAATTCTAGAGAGAATTTTAAAAGCTTCAACAGAATTTCAACAATTTTGAGAGGGATTTGAAAAGTTTCAATGGGAATGGGAAGAATTGGGACAAAAAATTGGAAAATTTTTAAGGGACTTTGAAAAAATTTCAACTGGAATTTTCGCAATTTTTTGACGTGAAATTGTAAACATGTGGACATGGATTTTGAAAATTCTAGAGAGAATTTTAAAAGCTTCAAGAGAATTTCAACAATTTTGAGAGGGATTTGAAAAGTTTCAATGGGAATGGGAAGAATTGGGACAAAAATTGGAAAATTTTTCAGGGACTTTGAAAAAATTTCAACTGGAATTTTAGCCATTTTTTGACGTGAAATTGTAAACATGTGGACATGGATTTTGAAAATTCTAGAGAGAATTTTAAAAGCTTCAAGAGAATTTCAACAATTTTGAGAGGGATTTGAAAAGTTTCCATGGGAATGGGAAGAATTGGGACAAAAATTGGAAAATTTTTAAGGGACTTTGAAAAAATTTCAACTGGAATTTTAGCCATTTTTTGACGTGAAATTGTAAATGTGGACATGGATTTTGAAAATTCTAGAGAGAATTTTAAAAGCTTTAACAGAATTTCTACAATTTTGAGAGGGATTTGAAAAGTTTCAATGGGAATGGGAAGAATTGGGACAAAAATTGGAAAATTTTTAAGGCACTTTGAAAAAATTTCAACTGGAATTTTAGACATTTTTTGATGTGAAATTGTAAACATGTGGACATGGATTTTGAAAATTCTAGAGAGAATTTTAAAAGCTTCAAGAGAATTTCAACAATTTTGAGAGGGATTTGAAAAGTTTCAATGGGAATGGGAAGAATTGGAACAAAAATTGGAAAATTTTTAAGGGACTTTGAAAAAATTTCAACTGGAATTTTAGCCATTTTTTGACATGAAATTGTAAACATGTGGACATGGATTTTGAAAATTCTAGAGAGAATTTTAAAAGCTTCAAGAGAATTTCAACAATTTTGAGAGGGATTTGAAAAGTTTCAATGGGAATGGGAAGAATTGGGACAAAAATTGGAAAATTTTTAAGGGACTTTGTAAAAATTTCAACTGGAATTTTAGCAATTTTTTGACGTGAAATTGTAAACATGTGGACATGGATTTTGAAAATTCTAGAGAGAATTTTAAAAGCTTCAAGAGAATTTCAACAATTTTGAGAGGGATTTGAAAAGTTTCAATGGGAATGGGAAGAATTGGGACAAAAATTGGAAAATTTTTAAGGGACTTTGAAAAAATTTCAACTGGAATTTTAGCCATTTTTTGACGTGAAATTGTAAACATGTGGACATGGATTTTGAAAATTCTAGAGAGAATTTTAAAAGCTTCAAGAGAATTTCTACAATTTTGAGAGGGATTTGAAAAGTTTCAATGGGAATGGGAAGAATTGGGACAAAAATTGGAAAATTTTTAAGGGACTTTGAAAAAATTTCAACTGGAATTTTAGCCATTTTTTGACGTGAAATTGTAAACATGTGGACATGGATTTTGAAAATTCTATAGATAATTTTAAAAGTTTCAAGAGAATTTCAACAATTTTGAGAGGGATTTGAAAAGTTTCAATGGGAATGGGAAGAATTGGGACAAAAATTGGAAAATTTTTAAGGGACTTTGAAAAAATTTCAACTGGAATTTTAGCCATTTTTTGACGTGAAATTGTAAACATGTGGACATGGATTTTGAAAATTCTAGAGAGAATTTTAAAAGCTTCAACAGAATTTCTACAATTTTGAGAGGGATTTGAAAAGTTTCAATGGGAATGGGAAGAATTGGGACAAAAAATTGGAAAATTTTTAAGGGACTTTGAAAAAATTTCAACTGGAATTTTAGCCATTTTTTGACGTGAAATTGTAAACATGTGGACATGGATTTTGAAAATTCTAGAGAGAATTTTAAAAGCTTCAAGAGAATTTCAACAATTTTGAGAGGGATTTGAAAAGTTTCAATGGGAATGGGAAGAATTGGGACAAAAATTGGAAAATTTTTAAGGGACTTTGAAAAATTTCAACTGGAATTTTAGCCATTTTTTGACGTGAAATTGTAAACATGTGGACATGGATTTTGAAAATTCTAGAGAGAATTTTAAAAGCTTCAAGAGAATTTCTACAATTTTGAGAGGGATTTGAAAAGTTTCAATGGGAATGGGAAGAATTGGGACAAAAATTGGAAAATTTTTAAGGGACTTTGAAAAAATTTCAACTGGAATTTTAGCCATTTTTTGACGCGAAATTGTAAACATGTGGACATGGATTTTGAAAATTCTAGAGAGAATTTTAAAAGCTTCAACAGAATTTCAACAATTTTGAGAGGGATTTGAAAAGTTTCAATGGGAATGGGAAGAATTGGGACAAAAATTGGAAAATTTTTAAGGGACTTTGAAAAAATTTCAACTGGAATTTTAGCCATTTTTTGACGTGAAATTGTAAACATGTGGCCATGGATTTTGAAAATTCTAGAGAGAATTTTAAAAGCTTCAAGAGAATTTCAACAATTTTGAGAGGGATTTGAAAAGTTTCAATGGGAATGGGAAGAATTGGGACAAAAATTGGAAAATTTTTCAGGGACTTTGAAAAAATTTCAACTGGAATTTTAGACATTTTTTGATGTGAAATTGTAAACATGTGGACATGGATTTTGAAAATTCTAGAGAGAATTTTAAAAGCTTCAACAGAATTTCAACAATTTTGAGAGGGATTTGAAAAGTTTCAATGGGAATGGGAAGAATTGGGACAAAAAATTGGAAAATTTTTAAGGGACTTTGAAAAAATTTCAACTGGAATTTTAGCCATTTTTTGACGTGAAATTGTAAACATGTGGACATGGATTTTGAAAATTCTAGAGAGAATTTTAAAAGCTTCAAGAGAATTTCAACAATTTTGAGAGGGATTTGAAAAGTTTCAATGGGAATGGGAAGAATTGGGACAAAAATTGGAAAATTTTTAAGGGACTTTGAAAAAATTTCAACTGGAATTTTAGCCATTTTTTGACGTGAAATTGTAAACATGTGGACATGGATTTTGAAAATTCTAGAGAGAATTTTAAAAGCTTCAACAGAATTTCAACAATTTTGAGAGGGATTTGAAAAGTTTCAATGGGAATGGGAAGAATTGGGACAAAAATTGGAAAATTTTTAAGGGACTTTGAAAAAATTTCAACTGGAATTTTAGCCATTTTTTGACGTGAAATTGTAAACATGTGGCCATGGATTTTGAAAATTCTAGAGAGAATTTTAAAAGCTTCAAGAGAATTTCAACAATTTTGAGAGGGATTTGAAAAGTTTCAATGGGAATGGGAAGAATTGGGACAAAAATTGGAAAATTTTTAAGGGACTTTGAAAAAATTTCAACTGGAATTTTAGCCATTTTTTGACGTGAAATTGTAAACATGTGGACATGGATTTTGAAAATTCTAGAGAGAATTTTAAAAGCTTCAAGAGAATTTCAACAATTTTGAGAGGGATTTGAAAAGTTTCAATGGGAATGGCAAGAATTGGGACAAAAATTGGAAAATTTTTAAGGGACTTTGAAAAAATTTCAACTGGAATTTTAGCCATTTTTTGACGTGAAATTGTAAACATGTGGACATGGATTTTGAAAATTCTAGAGAGAATTTTAAAAGCTTCAACAGAATTTCTACAATTTTGAGAGGGATTTGAAAAGTTTCAATGGGAATGGGAAGAATTGGGACAAAAATTGGAAAATTTTTAAGGGACTTTGAAAAAATTTCAACTGGAATTTTAGCCATTTTTTGACGTGAAATTGTAAACATGTGGACATGGATTTTGAAAATTCTAGAGAGAATTTTAAAAGCTTCAAGAGAATTTCAACAATTTTGAGAGGGATTTGAAAAGTTTCAATGGGAATGGGAAGAATTGGGACAAAAATTGGAAAATTTTTCAGGGACTTTGAAAAAATTTCAACTGGAATTTTAGCCATTTTTTGACGTGAAATTGTAAACATGTGGACATGGATTTTGAAAATTCTAGAGAGAATTTTAAAAGCTTCAAGAGAATTTCAACAATTTTGAGAGGGATTTGAAAAGTTTCAATGGGAATGGGAAGAATTGGGACAAAAATTGGAAAATTTTTAAGGGACTTTGAAAAAATTTCAACTGGAATTTTAGCCATTTTTTGACGTGAAATTGTAAACATGTGGACATGGATTTTGAAAATTCTAGAGAGAATTTTAAAAGCTTCAACAGAATTTCAACAATTTTGAGAGGGATTTGAAAAGTTTCAATGGGAATGGGAAGAATTGGGACAAAAATTGGAAAATTTTAAGGGACTTTGAAAAAATTTCAACTGGAATTTTAGCCATTTTTTGATGTGAAATTGTAAACATGTGGACATGGATTTTGAAAATTCTAGAGAGAATTTTAAAAGCTTCAACAGAATTTCAACAATTTTGAGAGGGATTTGAAAAGTTTCAATGGGAATGGGAAGAATTGGGACAAAAATTGGAAAATTTTTAAGGGACTTTGAAAAAATTTCAACTGGAATTTTAGCCATTTTTTGACGTGAAATTGTAAACATGTGGACATGGATTTTGAAAATTCTAGAGAGAATTTTAAAAGCTTCAACAGAATTTCAACAATTTTGAGAGGGATTTGAAAAGTTTCAATGGGAATGGGAAGAATTGGGACAAAAAATTGGAAAATTTTTAAGGGACTTTGAAAAAATTTCAACTGGAATTTTCGCAAATTTTGACGTGAAATTGTAAACATGTGGACATGGATTTTGAAAATTCTAGAGAGAATTTTAAAAGCTTCAAGAGAATTTCAACAATTTTGAGAGGGATTTGAAAAGTTTCAATGGGAATGGGAAGAATTGGGACAAAAATTGGAAAATTTTTAAGGGACTTTGAAAAAATTTCAACTGGAATTTTAGCCATTTTTTGACGTGAAATTGTAAACATGTGGACATGGATTTTGAAAATTCTAGAGAGAATTTTAAACGCTTCAACAGAATTTCAACAATTTTGAGAGGGATTTGAAAAGTTTCAATGGGAATGGGAAGAATTGGGACAAAAATTGGAAAATTTTTAAGGGACTTTGAAAAAATTTCAACTGGAATTTTAGCCATTTTTTGACGTGAAATTGTAAATGTGGACATGGATTTTGAAAATTCTAGAGAGAATTTTAAAAGCTTTAACAGAATTTCTACAATTTTGAGAGGGATTTGAAAAGTTTCAATGGGAATGGGAAGAATTGGGACAAAAATTGGAAAATTTTTAAGGGACTTTGTAAAAATTTCAACTGGAATTTTAGCAATTTTTTGACGTGAAATTGTAAACATGTGGACATGGATTTTGAAAATTCTAGAGAGAATTTTAAAAGCTTCAAGAGAATTTCAACAATTTTGAGAGGGATTTGAAAAGTTTCAATGGGAATGGGAAGAATTGGGACAAAAATTGGAAAATTTTTAAGGGACTTTGAAAAAATTTCAACTGGAATTTTAGCCATTTTTTGACGTGAAATTGTAAACATGTGGACATGGATTTTGAAAATTCTAGAGAGAATTTTAAAAGCTTCAACAGAATTTCAACAATTTTGAGAGGGATTTGAAAAGTTTCAATGGGAATGGGAAGAATTGGGACAAAAATTGGAAAATTTTTAAGGGACTTTGAAAAAATTTCAACTGGAATTTTAGCAATTTTTTGATGTGAAATTGTAAACATGTGGCCATGGATTTTGAAAATTCTAGAGAGAATTTTAAAAGCTTCAACAGAATTTCAACAATTTTGAGAGGGATTTGAAAAGTTTCAATGGGAATGGGAAGAATTGGGACAAAAATTGGAAAATTTTTAAGGGACTTTGAAAAAATTTCAACTGGAATTTTCGCAATTTTTTGACGTGAAATTGTAAACATGTGGACATGGATTTTGAAAATTCTAGAGAGAATTTTAAAAGCTTCAAGAGAATTTCAACAATTTTGAGAGGGATTTGAAAAGTTTCAATGGGAATGGGAAGAATTGGGACAAAAATTGGAAAATTTTTAAGGGACTTTGAAAAAATTTCAACTGGAATTTTAGCCATTTTTTGACGTGAAATTGTAAACATGTGGACATGGATTTTGAAAATTCTAGAGAGAATTTTAAAAGCTTCAACAGAATTTCTACAATTTTGAGAGGGATTTGAAAAGTTTCAATGGGAATGGGAAGAATTGGGACAAAAATTGGAAAATTTTTAAGGCACTTTGAAAAAATTTCAACTGGAATTTTAGCCATTTTTTGACGTGAAATTGTAAATGTGGACATGGATTTTGAAAATTCTAGAGAGAATTTTAAAAGCTTTAACAGAATTTCTACAATTTTGAGAGGGATTTGAAAAGTTTCAATGGGAATGGGAAGAATTGGGACAAAAATTGGAAAATTTTTAAGGGACTTTGAAAAAATTTCAACTGGAATTTTAGACATTTTTTGATGTGAAATTGTAAACATGTGGACATGGATTTTGAAAATTCTAGAGAGAATTTTAAAAGCTTCAAGAGAATTTCAACAATTTTGAGAGGGATTTGAAAAGTTTCAATGGGAATGGGAAGAATTGGAACAAAAATGGGAAAATTTTTAAGGGACTTTGAAAAAATTTCAACTGGAATTTTAGCCATTTTTTGACATGAAATTGTAAACATGTGGACATGGATTTTGAAAATTCTAGAGAGAATTTTAAAAGCTTCAAGAGAATTTCAACAATTTTGAGAGGGATTTGAAAAGTTTCAATGGGAATGGGAAGAATTGGGACAAAAATTGGAAAATTTTTAAGGGACTTTGTAAAAATTTCAACTGGAATTTTAGCAATTTTTTGACGTGAAATTGTAAACATGTGGACATGGATTTTGAAAATTCTAGAGAGAATTTTAAAAGCTTCAAGAGAATTTCAACAATTTTGAGAGGGATTTGAAAAGTTTCAATGGGAATGGGAAGAATTGGGACAAAAATTGGAAAATTTTTAAGGGACTTTGAAAAAATTTCAACTGGAATTTTAGCCATTTTTTGACGTGAAATTGTAAACATGTGGACATGGATTTTGAAAATTCTATAGATAATTTTAAAAGTTTCAAGAGAATTTCAACAATTTTGAGAGGGATTTGAAAAGTTTCAATGGGAATGGGAAGAATTGGGACAAAAATTGGAAAATTTTTAAGGGACTTTGAAAAAATTTCAACTGGAATTTTAGCCATTTTTTGACGTGAAATTGTAAACATGTGGACATGGATTTTGAAAATTCTAGAGAGAATTTTAAAAGCTTCAACAGAATTTCAACAATTTTGAGAGGGATTTGAAAAGTTTCAATGGGAATGGGAAGAATTGGGACAAAAAATTGGAAAATTTTTAAGGGACTTTGAAAAAATTTCAACTGGAATTTTAGCCATTTTTTGACGTGAAATTGTAAACATGTGGACATGGATTTTGAAAATTCTAGAGAGAATTTTAAAAGCTTCAAGAGAATTTCAACAATTTTGAGAGGGATTTGAAAAGTTTCAATGGGAATGGGAAGAATTGGGACAAAAATTGGAAAATTTTTAAGGGACTTTGAAAAAATTTCAACTGGAATTTTAGCCATTTTTTGACGTGAAATTGTAAACATGTGGACATGGATTTTGAAAATTCTAGAGAGAATTTTAAAAGCTTCAACAGAATTTCCACAATTTTGAGAGGGATTTGAAAAGTTTCAATGGGAATGGGAAGAATTGGGACAAAAATTGGAAAATTTTTAAGGCACTTTGAAAAAATTTCAACTGGAATTTTAGCCATTTTTTGATGTGAAATTGTAAACATGTGGACATGGATTTTGAAAATTCTAGAGAGAATTTTAAAAGCTTCAACAGAATTTCAACAATTTTGAGAGGGATTTGAAAAGTTTCAATGGGAATGGGAAGAATTGGGACAAAAATTGGAAAATTTTTAAGGGACTTTGAAAAAATTTCAACTGGAATTTTAGCCATTTTTTGACGTGAAATTGTAAACATGTGGCCATGGATTTTGAAAATTCTAGAGAGAATTTTAAAAGCTTCAAGAGAATTTCAACAATTTTGAGAGGGATTTGAAAAGTTTCAATGGGAATGGGAAGAATTGGGACAAAAATTGGAAAATTTTTAAGGGACTTTGAAAAAATTTCAACTGGAATTTTAGCAATTTTTTTATGTGAAATTGTAAACATGTGGCCATGGATTTTGAAAATTCTAGAGAGAATTTTAAAAGCTTCAACAGAATTTCAACAATTTTGAGAGGGATTTGAAAAGTTTCAATGGGAATGGGAAGAATTGGGACAAAAAATTGGAAAATTTTTAAGGGACTTTGAAAAAATTTCAACTGGAATTTTAGCCATTTTTTGACGTGAAATTGTAAACATGTGGACATGGATTTTGAAAATTCTAGAGAGAATTTTAAAAGCTTCAAGAGAATTTCAACAATTTTGAGAGGGATTTGAAAAGTTTCAATGGGAATGGGAAGAATTGGGACAAAAATTGGAAAATTTTTAAGGGACTTTGAAAAAATTTCAACTGGAATTTTAGCCATTTTTTGACGTGAAATTGTAAACATGTGGACATGGATTTTGAAAATTCTAGAGAGAATTTTAAAAGCTTCAAGAGAGTTTCAACAATTTTGAGAGGGATTTGAAAAGTTTCAATGGGAATGGGAAGAATTGGGACAAAAATTGGAAAATTTTTAAGGGACTTTGAAAAAATTTCAACTGGAATTTTAGCCATTTTTTGACGTGAAATTGTAAACATGTGGCCATGGATTTTGAAAATTCTAGAGAGAATTTTAAAAGCTTCAAGAGAATTTCAACAATTTTGAGAGGGATTTGAAAAGTTTCAATGGGAATGGGAAGAATTGGGACAAAAATTGGAAAATTTTTAAGGGACTTTGAAAAAATTTCAACTGGAATTTTAGCCATTTTTTGACGTGAAATTGTAAACATGTGGACATGGATTTTGAAAATTCTAGAGAGAATTTTAAAAGCTTCAAGAGAATTTCAACAATTTTGAGAGGGATTTGAAAGTTTCAATGGGAATGGCAAGAATTGGGACAAAAATTGGAAAATTTTTAAGGGACTTTGAAAAAATTTCAACTGGAATTTTAGCCATTTTTTGACGTGAAATTGTAACATGTGGACATGGATTTTGAAAATTCTAGAGAGAATTTTAAAAGCTTCAAGAGAATTTCAACAATTTTGAGAGGGATTTGAAAAGTTTCAATGGGAATGGGAAGAATTGGGACAAAAATTGGAAAATTTTTAAGGGACTTTGAAAAAATTTCAACTGGAATTTTAGCCATTTTTTGACGTGAAATTGTAAACATGTGGACATGGATTTTGAAAATTCTAGAGAGAATTTTAAAAGTTTCAAGAGAATTTCAACAATTTTGAGAGG
The DNA here is from genome assembly GCF_964273445.1 of Streptopelia decaocto. Lineage (NCBI taxonomy): Eukaryota > Metazoa > Chordata > Aves > Columbiformes > Columbidae > Streptopelia > Streptopelia decaocto. The sequence continues at coordinate 2,882 of NW_028116935.1, read as the reverse complement.
GATTTGAAAAGTTTCAATGGGAATGGGAAGAATTGGGACAAAAATTGGAAAATTTTTAAGGGACTTTGAAAAAATTTCAACTGGAATTTTAGCCATTTTTTGACGTGAAATTGTAAACATGTGGACATGGATTTTGAAAATTCTAGAGAGAATTTTAAAAGCTTCAACAGAATTTCTACAATTTTGAGAGGGATTTGAAAAGTTTCAATGGGAATGGGAAGAATTGGGACAAAAATTGGAAAATTTTTAAGGGACTTTGAAAAAATTTCAACTGGAATTTTAGCCATTTTTTGACGTGAAATTGTAAACATGTGGACATGGATTTTGAAAATTCTATAGATAATTTTAAAAGTTTCAAGAGAATTTCAACAATTTTGAGAGGGATTTGAAAAGTTTCAATGGGAATGGGAAGAATTGGGACAAAAATTGGAAAATTTTTAAGGGACTTTGAAAAAATTTCAACTGGAATTTTAGCCATTTTTTGACGTGAAATTGTAAACATGTGGACATGGATTTTGAAAATTCTAGAGAGAATTTTAAAAGCTTCAACAGAATTTCTACAATTTTGAGAGGGATTTGAAAAGTTTCAATGGGAATGGGAAGAATTGGGACAAAAAATTGGAAAATTTTTAAGGGACTTTGAAAAAATTTCAACTGGAATTTTAGCCATTTTTTGACGTGAAATTGTAAACATGTGGACATGGATTTTGAAAATTCTAGAGAGAATTTTAAAAGCTTCAAGAGAATTTCAACAATTTTGAGAGGGATTTGAAAAGTTTCAATGGGAATGGGAAGAATTGGGACAAAAATTGGAAAATTTTTAAGGGACTTTGAAAAAATTTCAACTGGAATTTTAGCCATTTTTTGACGTGAAATTGTAAACATGTGGACATGGATTTTGAAAATTCTAGAGAGAATTTTAAAAGCTTCAAGAGAATTTCTACAATTTTGAGAGGGATTTGAAAAGTTTCAATGGGAATGGGAAGAATTGGGACAAAAATTGGAAAATTTTTAAGGGACTTTGAAAAAATTTCAACTGGAATTTTAGCCATTTTTTGACGTGAAATTGTAAACATGTGGACATGGATTTTGAAAATTCTAGAGAGAATTTTAAAAGCTTCAACAGAATTTCAACAATTTTGAGAGGGATTTGAAAAGTTTCAATGGGAATGGGAAGAATTGGGACAAAAATTGGAAAATTTTTAAGGGACTTTGAAAAAATTTCAACTGGAATTTTAGCCATTTTTTGACGTGAAATTGTAAACATGTGGCCATGGATTTTGAAAATTCTAGAGAGAATTTTAAAAGCTTCAAGAGAATTTCAACAATTTTGAGAGGGATTTGAAAAGTTTCAATGGGAATGGGAAGAATTGGGACAAAAATTGGAAAATTTTTAAGGGACTTTGAAAAAATTTCAACTGGAATTTTAGCAATTTTTTTATGTGAAATTGTAAACATGTGGCCATGGATTTTGAAAATTCTAGAGAGAATTTTAAAAGCTTCAACAGAATTTCTACAATTTGAGAGGGATTTGAAAAGTTTCAATGGGAATGGGAAGAATTGGGACAAAAATTGGAAAATTTTTCAGGGACTTTGAAAAAATTTCAACTGGAATTTTAGCCATTTTTTGACGTGAAATTGTAAACATGTGGACATGGATTTTGAAAATTCTAGAGAGAATTTTAAAAGCTTCAAGAGAATTTCAACAATTTTGAGAGGGATTTGAAAAGTTTCAATGGGAATGGGAAGAATTGGGACAAAAATTGGAAAATTTTTAAGGGACTTTGAAAAAATTTCAACTGGAATTTTAGCCATTTTTTGACGTGAAATTGTAAACATGTGGCCATGGATTTTGAAAATTCTAGAGAGAATTTTAAAAGCTTCAAGAGAATTTCAACAATTTTGAGAGGGATTTGAAAAGTTTCAATGGGAATGGGAAGAATTGGGACAAAAATTGGAAAATTTTTAAGGGACTTTGAAAAAATTTCAACTGGAATTTTAGCCATTTTTTGACGTGAAATTGTAAACATGTGGACATGGATTTTGAAAATTCTAGAGAGAATTTTAAAGCTTCAAGAGAATTTCAACAATTTTGAGAGGGATTTGAAAAGTTTCAATGGGAATGGCAAGAATTGGGACAAAAATTGGAAAATTTTTAAGGGACTTTGAAAAAATTTCAACTGGAATTTTAGCCATTTTTTGACGTGAAATTGTAAACATGTGGACATGGATTTTGAAAATTCTAGAGAGAATTTTAAAAGCTTCAACAGAATTTCAACAATTTTGAGAGGGATTTGAAAAGTTTCAATGGGAATGGGAAGAATTGGGACAAAAATTGGAAAATTTTTAAGGGACTTTGTAAAAATTTCAACTGGAATTTTAGCAATTTTTTGACGTGAAATTGTAAACATGTGGACATGGATTTTGAAAATTCTAGAGAGAATTTTAAAAGCTTCAACAGAATTTCTACAATTTTGAGAGGGATTTGAAAAGTTTCAATGGGAATGGGAAGAATTGGGACAAAAATTGGAAAATTTTTAAGGGACTTTGAAAAATTTCAACTGGAATTTTAGCCATTTTTTGACGTGAAATTGTAAACATGTGGACATGGATTTTGAAAATTCTATAGATAATTTTAAAAGTTTCAAGAGAATTTCAACAATTTTGAGAGGGATTTGAAAAGTTTCAATGGGAATGGGAAGAATTGGGACAAAAATTGGAAAATTTTTAAGGGACTTTGAAAAAATTTCAACTGGAATTTTAGCCATTTTTTGACGTGAAATTGTAAACATGTGGACATGGATTTTGAAAATTCTAGAGAGAATTTTAAAAGCTTCAAACAGAATTTCTACAATTTTGAGAGGGATTTGAAAAGTTTCAAT
>NW_028116936.1:0-36183 GCF_964273445.1 Streptopelia decaocto | reverse complement strand
GGAAAATTTTTAAGGGACTTTGAAAAAATTTCAACTGGAATTTTAGCAATTTTGACGTGAAATTGTAAACATGTGGACATGGATTTTGAAAATTCTAGAGAGAATTTTAAAAGCTTCAACAGAATTTCAACAATTTTGAGAGGGATTTGAAAAGTTTCAATGGGAATGGGAAGAATCGGGACAAAAATTGGAAAATTTTTAAGGGACTTTGAAAAAATTTCAACTGGAATTTTAGCCATTTTTTGACGTGAAATTGTAAACATGTGGACATGGATTTTGAAAATTCTAGAGAGAATTTTAAAAGCTTCAACAGAATTTCAACAATTTTGAGAGGGATTTGAAAAGTTTCAATGGGAATGGGAAGAATTGGGACAAAAATTGGAAAATTTTTAAGGGACTTTGAAAAAATTTCAACTGGAATTTTAGCAATTTTTTTACGTGAAATTGTAAACATGTGGACATGGATTTTGAAAATTCTAGAGAGAATTTTAAAAGCTTCAACAGAATTCCAACAGTTTTGAGAGGGATTTGAAAAGTTTCAATGGGAATGGGAAGAATTGGGACAAAAATTGGAAAATTTTTAAGGGACTTTGAAAAAATTTCAACTGGAATTTTAGCAATTTTTTGACGTGAAATTGTAAACATGTGGACATGGATTTTGAAAACTCTAGAGAGAAGTGTCAAACTTTCAATAGGATTTCAACAGTTTTGAGAGGGATTTGAAAAGTTTCAATGGGAATGGGAAGAATTGGGACAAAAATTGGAAAATTTTTAAGGGACTTTGAAAAAATTGCAACTGGAATTTTAGCCATTTTTTGACGTGAAATTGTAAACATGTGGACATGGATTTTGAAAATTCTAGAGAGAATTTTAAAAGCTTCAACAGAATTTCAACAATTTTGAGAGGGATTTGAAAAGTTTCAATGGGAATGGGAAGAATTGGGACAAAAATTGGAAAATTTTTCAGGGACTTTGAAAAAATTTCAACTGGAATTTTACCAATTTTTTGACGTGAAATTGTAAACATGCGGACATGGATTTTGAAAATTCTAGAGAGAATTTTAAAAGCTTCAACAGAATTCCAACAGTTTTGAGAGGGATTTGAAAAGTTTCAATGGGAATGGGATGAATTGGGACAAAAATTGGAAAATTTTTAAGGGACTTTGAAAAAATTTCAACTGGAATTTCAGCAATTTTTTGACGTGAAATTGTAAACATGTGGACATGGATTTTGAAAATTCTAGAGAGAATTTTAAAAGCTTCAAGAGAATTTCAACAATTTTGAGAGGGATTTAAAAAGTTTCAATGGGAATGGGAAGAATTGGGACAAAAATTGGAAAATTTTTAAGGGACTTTGAAAAAATTTCAACTGGAATTTTAGCCATTTTTTGACGTGAAATTGTAAACATGTGGACATGGATTTTGAAAATTCTAGAGAGAATTTTAAAAGCTTCAACAGAATTTCAACAATTTTGAGAGGGATTTGAAAAGTTTCAATGGGAATGGGAAGAATTGGGACAAAAATTGGAAAATTTTTAAGGGACTTTGAAAAAATTTCAACTGGAATTTTACCAATTTTTTGACGTGAAATTGTAAACATGCGGACATGGATTTTGAAAATTCTAGAGAGAATTTTAAAAGCTTCAACAGAATTCCAACAGTTTTGAGAGGGATTTGAAAAGTTTCAATGGGAATGGGATGAATTGGGACAAAAATTGGAAAATTTTTAAGGGACTTTGAAAAAATTTCAACTGGAATTTCAGCAATTTTTTGACGTGAAATTGTAAACATGTTGAAGTGGATTTTGAAAATTCTAGAGAGAATTTTAAAAGCTTCAACAGAATTTCAACAGTTTTGAGAGGGATTTGAAAAGTTTCAATGGGAATGGGAAGAATTGGGACAAAAATTGGAAAATTTTTAAGGGACTTTGAAAAAATTTCAACTGGAATTTTAGCAATTTTTTGACGTGAAATTGTAAACATGTGGACATGGATTTTGAAAATTCTAGAGAGAATTTTAAAAGCTTCAACAGAATTTCAACAATTTTGAGAGGGATTTGAAAAGTTTCAATGGGAATGGGAAGAATTGGGACAAAAATTGGAAAATTTTTAAGGGACTTTGAAAAAATTTCAACTGGAATTTTAGCAATTTTGACGTGAAATTGTAAACATGTGGACATGGATTTTGAAAATTATAGAGAGAATTTTAAAAGCTTCAACAGAATTCCAACAGTTTTGAGAGGGATTTCAAAAGTTTCAATGGGAATGGGAAGAATTGGGACAAAAATTGGAAAATTTTTAAGGGACTTTGAAAAAATTTCAACTGGAATTTTAGCCATTTTTTGACGTGAAATTGTAAACATGTGGACATGGATTTTGAAAATTCTAGAGAGAATTTTAAAAGCTTCAACAGAATTTCAACAATTTTGAGAGGGATTTGAAAAGTTTCAATGGGAATGGGAAGAATTGGGACAAAAATTGGAAAATTTTTCAGGGACTTTGAAAAAATTTCAACTGGAATTTTACCAATTTTTTGACGTGAAATTGTAAACATGCGGACATGGATTTTGAAAATTCTAGAGAGAATTTTAAAAGCTTCAACAGAATTCCAACAGTTTTGAGAGGGATTTCAAAAGTTTCAATGGGAATGGGATGAATTGGGACAAAAATTGGAAAATTTTTAAGGGACTTTGAAAAAATTTCAACTGGAATTTCAGCAATTTTTTGACGTGAAATTGTAAACATGTGGACATGGATTTTGAAAATTCTAGAGAGAATTTTAAAAGCTTCAAGAGAATTTCAACAATTTTGAGAGGGATTTAAAAAGTTTCAATGGGAATGGGAAGAATTGGGACAAAAATTGGAAAATTTTTAAGGGACTTTGAAAAAATTTCAACTGGAATTTTAGCCATTTTTTGACGTGAAATTGTAAACATGTGGACATGGATTTTGAAAATTCTAGAGAGAATTTTAAAAGCTTCAACAGAATTTCAACAATTTTGAGAGGGATTTGAAAAGTTTCAATGGGAATGGGAAGAATTGGGACAAAAATTGGAAAATTTTTAAGGGACTTTGAAAAAATTTCAACTGGAATTTTAGCAATTTTGACGTGAAATTGTAAACATGTGGACATGGATTTTGAAAATTCTAGAGAGAATTTTAAAAGCTTCAACAGAATTTCAACAATTTTGAGAGGGATTTGAAAAGTTTCAATGGGAATGGGAAGAATTGGGACAAAAATTGGAAAATTTTTCAGGGACTTTGAAAAAATTTCAACTGGAATTTTACCAATTTTTTGACGTGAAATTGTAAACATGCGGACATGGATTTTGAAAATTCTAGAGAGAATTTTAAAAGCTTCAACAGAATTCCAACAGTTTTGAGAGGGATTTGAAAAGTTTCAATGGGAATGGGATGAATTGGGACAAAAATTGGAAAATTTTTAAGGGACTTTGAAAAAATTTCAACTGGAATTTCAGCAATTTTTTGACGTGAAATTGTAAACATGTTGAAGTGGATTTTGAAAATTCTAGAGAGAATTTTAAAAGCTTCAACAGAATTTCAACAGTTTTGAGAGGGATTTGAAAAGTTTCAATGGGAATGGGAAGAATTGGGACAAAAATTGGAAAATTTTTAAGGGACTTTGAAAAAATTTCAACTGGAATTTTAGCAATTTTTTGACGTGAAATTGTAAACATGTGGACATGGATTTTGAAAATTCTAGAGAGAATTTTAAAAGCTTCAACAGAATTTCAACAATTTTGAGAGGGATTTGAAAAGTTTCAATGGGAATGGGAAGAATTGGGACAAAAATTGGAAAATTTTTAAGGGACTTTGAAAAAATTTCAACTGGAATTTTAGCAATTTTGACGTGAAATTGTAAACATGTGGACATGGATTTTGAAAATTCTAGAGAGAATTTTAAAAGCTTCAACAGAATTCCAACAGTTTTGAGAGGGATTTGAAAAGTTTCAATGGGAATGGGAAGAATTGGGACAAAAATTGGAAAATTTTTAAGGGACTTTGAAAAAATTTTAACTGGAATTTTAGCAATTTTTTGACGTGAAATTGTAAACATGTGGACATGGATTTTGAAAATTCTAGAGAGAATTTTAAAAGCTTCAACAGAATTTCAACAATTTTGAGAGGGGTTTGAAAAGTTTCAATGGGAATGGGAAGAATCGGGACAAAAATTGGAAAATTTTTAAGGGACTTTGAAAAAATTTCAACTGGAATTTTAGCAATTTTTTTACGTGAAATTGTAAACATGTGGACATGGATTTTGAAAATTCTAGAGAGAATTTTAAAAGCTTCAACAGAATTCCAACAGTTTTGAGAGGGATTTGAAAAGTTTCAATGGGAATGGGAAGAATTGGGACAAAAATTGGAAAATTTTTAAGGGACTTTGAAAAAATTTCAACTGGAATTTTAGCCATTTTTTGACGTGAAATTGTAAACATGTTGAAGTGGATTTTGAAAATTCTAGAGAGAATTTTAAAAGCTTCAACAGAATTTCAACAATTTTGAGAGGGATTTGAAAAGTTTCAATGGGAATGGGAAGAATTGGGACAAAAATTGGAAAATTTTTAAGGGACTTTGAAAAAATTTCAACTGGAATTTTAGCAATTTTGACGTGAAATTGTAAACATGTGGACATGGATTTTGAAAATTCTAGAGAGAATTTTAAAAGCTTCAACAGAATTTCAACAATTTTGAGAGGGATTTGAAAAGTTTCAATGGGAATGGGAAGAATTGGGACAAAAATTGGAAAATTTTTAAGGGACTTTGAAAAAATTTCAACTGGAATTTTAGCCATTTTTTGACGTGAAATTGTAAACATGTGCCCATGGATTTTGAAAATTCTAGAGAGAATTTTAAAAGCTTCAACAGAATTTCAACAATTTTGAGAGGGATTTGAAAAGTTTCAATGGGAATGGGAAGAATTGGGACAAAAATTGGAAAATTTTTAAGGGACTTTGAAAAAATTTCAACTGGAATTTTAGCCATTTTTTGACGTGAAATTGTAAACATGCGGACATGGATTTTGAAAATTCTAGAGAGAATTTTAAAAGCTTCAACAGAATTTCAACAATTTTGAGAGGGATTTGAAAAGTTTCAATGGGAATGGGAAGAATTGGGACAAAAATTGGAAAATTTTTAAGGGACTTTGAAAAAATTTCAACTGGAATTTTAGCAATTTTGACGTGAAATTGTAAACATGTGGACATGGATTTTGAAAATTCTAGAGAGAATTTTAAAAGCTTCAACAGAATTCCAACAGTTTTGAGAGGGATTTGAAAAGTTTCAATGGGAATGGGAAGAATTGGGACAAAAATTGGAAAATTTTTAAGGGACTTTGAAAAAATTTTAACTGGAATTTTAGCAATTTTTTGACGTGAAATTGTAAACATGTGGACATGGATTTTGAAAATTCTAGAGAGAATTTTAAAAGCTTCAACAGAATTTCAACAATTTTGAGAGGGGTTTGAAAAGTTTCAATGGGAATGGGAAGAATCGGGACAAAATTGGAAAATTTTAAGGGACTTTGAAAAAATTTCAACTGGAATTTTAGCAATTTTTTGACGTGAAATTGTAAACATGTGGACATGGATTTTGAAAATTCTAGAGAGAATTTTTAAAAGCTTCAACAGAATTCCAACAGTTTTGAGAGGGATTTGAAAAGTTTCAATGGGAATGGGAAGAATTGGGACAAAAATTGGAAAATTTTTAAGGGACTTTGAAAAAATTTCAACTGGAATTTTAGCAATTTTTGACGTGAAATTGTAAACATGTTGAAGTGGATTTTGAAAATTCTAGAGAGAATTTTAAAAGCTTCAACAGAATTTCAACAATTTTGAGAGGGATTTGAAAAGTTTCAATGGGAATGGGAAGAATTGGGACAAAAATTGGAAAATTTTTAAGGGACTTTGAAAAAATTTCAACTGGAATTTTAGCAATTTTTTGACGTGAAATTGTAAACATGTGGACATGGATTTTGAAAATTCTAGAGAGAATTTTAAAAGCTTCAACAGAATTCCAACAGTTTTGAGAGAGACTTGAAAAGTTTCAATGGGAATGGGAAGAATTGGGACAAAAATTGGAAAATTTTTAAGGGACTTTGAAAAAATTTCAACTGGAATTTTAGCCATTTTTTGACGTGAAATTGTAAACATATGGACATGGATTTTGAAAATTCTAGAGAGAATTTTAAAAGCTTCAACAGAATTTCAACAATTTTGAGAGGGATTTGAAAAGTTTCAATGGGAATGGGAAGAATTGGGACAAAAATTGGAAAATTTTTAAGGGACTTTGAAAAAATTTCAACTGGAATTTTAGCCATTTTTTGACGTGAAATTGTAAACATGTGGACATGGATTTTGAAAATTCTAGAGAGAATTTTAAAAGCTTCAACAGAATTCCAACAGTTTTGAGAGGGATTTGAAAAGTTTCAATGGGAATGGGAAGAATTGGGACAAAAATTGGAAAATTTTTAAGGGACTTTGAAAAAATTTCAACTGGAATTTTAGCAATTTTTTGACGTGAAATTGTAAACATGTGGACATGGATTTTGAAAATTCTAGAGAGAATTTTAAAAGCTTCAACAGAATTCCAACAGTTTTGAGAGAGATTTGAAAAGTTTCAATGGGAATGGGAAGAATTGGGACAAAAATTGGAAAATTTTTATGGGACTTTGAAAAAATTGCAACTGGAATTTTAGCAATTTTTTGACGTGAAATTGTAAACATGTGGACATGGATTTTGAAAATTCTAGAGAGAATTTTAAAAGCTTCAACAGAATTTCAACAATTTTGAGAGGGATTTGAAAAGTTTCAATGGGAATGGGAAGAATTGGGACAAAAATTGGAAAATTTTTAAGGGACTTTGAAAAAATTTCAACTGGAATTTTAGCAATTTTTTGACGTGAAATTGTAAACATGTTGAAGTGGATTTTGAAAATTCTAGAGAGAATTTTAAAAGCTTCAACAGAATTTCAACAGTTTTGAGAGGGATTTGAAAAGTTTCAATGGGAATGGGAAGAATTGGGACAAAAATTGGAAAATTTTTAAGGGACTTTGAAAAAATTTCAACTGGAATTTTAGCCATTTTTTGACGTGAAATTGTAAACATGTGGACATGGATTTTGAAAATTCTAGAGAGAACTTTAAAAGCTTCAACAGAATTTCAACAATTTTGAGAGGGATTTGAAAAGTTTCAATGGGAATGGGAAGAATTGGGACGAAAATTGGAAAATTTTAAGGGACTTTGAAAAAATTTCAACTGGAATTTTAGCAATTTTTTGACGTGAAATTGTAAACATGTGGACATGGATTTTGAAAATTCTAGAGAGAATTTTAAAAGCTTCAACAGAATTTCAACAATTTTGAGAGGGATTTGAAAAGTTTCAATGGGAATGGGAAGAATTGGGACAAAAATTGGAAAATTTTTAAGGGACTTTGAAAAAATTTCAACTGGAATTTTAGCAATTTTTTTACGTGAAATTGTAAACATGTGGACGTGGATTTTGAAAATTCTAGAGAGAATTTTAAAAGCTTCAACAGATTTTCAACAAATTTGAGAGGGATTTGAAAAGTTTCAATGGGAATGGGAAGAATTGGGACAAAAATTGGAAAATTTTTAAGGGACTTTGAAAAAATTGCAACTGGAATTTTAGCAATTTGGACGTGAAATTGTAAACATGTGGACATGGATTTTGAAAATTCTAGAGAGAAGTGTCAAACTTTCAATAGGATTTCAACAGTTTTGAGAGGGATTTGAAAAGTTTCAATGGGAATGGGAAGAATTGGGACAAAAATTGGAAAGTTTTTAAGGGACTTTGAAAAAATTTCAACTGGAATTTTAGCAATTTTTTGACGTGAAATTGTAAACATGTGGACATGGACTTTGAAAATTCTAGAGAGAATTTTAAAAGCTTCAACAGAATTCCAACAGTTTTGAGAGGGATTTGAAAAGTTTCAATGGGAATGGGAAGAATTGGGACAAAAATTGGAAAATTTTTAAGGGACTTTGAAAAAATTTCAACTGGAATTTTAGCAATTTTTTGACGTGAAATTGTAAACATGTTGAAGTGGATTTTGAAAATTCTAGAGAGAATTTTAAAAGCTTCAACAGAATTTCAACAATTTTGAGAGGGATTTGAAAAGTTTCAATGAGAATGGGAAGAATTGGGACAAAAATTGGAAAATTTTTAAGGGACTTTGAAAAAATTTCAACTGGAATTTTAGCAATTTGGACGTGAAATTGTAAACATGTGGACATGGATTTTGAAAATTCTAGAGAGAATTTTAAAAGCTTCAACAGAATTTCAACAATTTTGAGAGGGATTTGAGAAGTTTCAATGGGAATGGGAAGAATTGGTACAAAAATTGGAAAATTTTTAAGGGACTTTGAAAAAATTTCAACTGGAATTTTAGCCATTTTTTGACGTGAAATTGTAAACATGCGGACATGGATTTTGAAAATTCTAGAGAGAATTTTAAAAGCTTCAACAGAATTCCAACAGTTTTGAGAGGGATTTGAAAAGTTTCAATGGGAATGGGAAGAATTGGGACAAAAATTGGAAAATTTTTAAGGGACTTTGAAAAAATTGCAACTGGAATTTTAGCAATTTTTTGACGTGAAATTGTAAACATGTGGACATGGATTTTGAAAATTCTAGAGAGAATTTTAAAAGCTTCAACAGAATTTCAACAATTTTGAGAGGGATTTGAAAAGTTTCAATGGGAATGGGAAGAATTGGGACAAAAATTGGAAAATTTTTAAGGGACTTTGAAAAAATTTCAACTGGAATTTTAGCAATTTGGACGTGAAATTGTAAACATGTGGACATGGATTTTGAAAATTCTAGAGAGAATTTTAAAAGCTTCAACAGAATTTCAACAATTTTGAGAGGGATTTGAAAAGTTTCAATGGGAATGGGAAGAATTGGGACAAAAATTGGAAAATTTTTAAGGGACTTTGAAAAAATTTCAACTGGAATTTTAGCAATTTTTTGACGTGAAATTGTAAACATGTGGACATGGATTTTGAAAATTCTAGAGAGAATTTTAAAAGCTTCAACAGAATTTCAACAATTTTGAGAGGGATTTGAAAAGTTTCAATGGGAATGGGAAGAATTGGGACAAAAATTGGAAAATTTTTAAGGGACTTTGAAAAAATTTCAACTGGAATTTTAGCAATTTTTTGACGTGAAATTGTAAACATGCGGACATGGATTTTGAAAATTCTAGAGAGAATTTTAAAAGCTTCAACAGAATTCCAACAGTTTTGAGAGGGATTTGAAAAGTTTCAATGGGAATGGGAAGAATTGGGACAAAAATTGGAAAATTTTTAAGGGACTTTGAAAAAATTTCAACTGGAATTTTAGCCATTTTTTGACGTGAAATTGTAAACATGTGGACATGGATTTTGAAAATTCTAGAGAGAATTTTAAAAGCTTCAACAGAATTTCAACAATTTTGAGAGGGATTTGAAAAGTTTCAATGGGAATGGGAAAAATTGGGACAAAAATTGGAAAATTTTTAAGGGACTTTGAAAAAATTTCAACTGGAATTTTAGCAATTTTGACGTGAAATTGTAAACATGTGGACATGGATTTTGAAAATTCTAGAGAGAATTTTAAAAGCTTCAATAGAATTCCAACAGTTTTGAGAGGGATTTGAAAAGTTTCAATGGGAATGGGAAGAATTGGGACAAAAATTGGAAAATTTTTAAGGGACTTTGAAAAAATTTCAACTGGAATTTTAGCAATTTTTTTACGTGAAATTGTAAACATGTTGAAGTGGATTTTGAAAATTCTAGAGAGAATTTTAAAAGCTTCAACAGAATTTCAACAATTTTGAGAGGGATTTGAAAAGTTTCAATGGGAATGGGAAGAATTGGTACAAAAATTGGAAAATTTTTAAGGGACTTTGAAAAAATTTCAACTGGAATTTTAGCAATTTTTTGATGTGAAATTGTAAACATGTGGACATGGATTTTGAAAATTCTAGAGAGAATTTTAAAAGCTTCAACAGAATTCCAACAGTTTTGAGAGGGATTTGAAAAGTTTCAATGGGAATGGGAAGAATTGGGACAAAAATTGGAAAATTTTTAAGGAACTTTGAAAAAATTTCAACTGGAATTTTAGCCATTTTTTGACGTGAAATTGTAAACATGTGGACATGGATTTTGAAAATTCTAGAGAGAATTTTAAAAGCTTCAACAGAATTTCAACAATTTTGAGAGGGATTTGAAAAGTTTCAATGGGAATGGGAAGAATTGGGACAAAAATTGGAAAATTTTTAAGGGACTTTGAAAAAATTTCAACTGGAATTTTAGCAATTTTGACGTGAAATTGTAAACATGTGGACATGGATTTTGAAAATTCTAGAGAGAATTTTAAAAGCTTCAACAGAATTTCAACAATTTTGAGAGGGATTTGAAAAGTTTCAATGGGAATGGGAAGAATTGGGACAAAAATTGGAAAATTTTTAAGGGACTTTGAAAAAATTTCAACTGGAATTTTAGCAATTTTTTGACGTGAAATTGTAAACATGTGGACATGGATTTTGAAAATTCTAGAGAGAATTTTAAAAGCTTCAACAGAATTCCAACAGTTTTGAGAGGGATTTGAAAAGTTTCAATGGGAATGGGAAGAATTGGGACAAAAATTGGAAAATTTTTAAGGGACTTTGAAAAAATTGCAACTGGAATTTTAGCAATTTTTTGACGTGAAATTGTAAACATGTGGACATGGATTTTGAAAACTCTAGAGAGAAGTGTCAAACTTTCAATAGGATTTCAACAGTTTTGAGAGGGATTTGAAAAGTTTCAATGAGAATGGGAAGAATTGGGACAAAAATTGGAAAATATTTAAGGGACTTTGAAAAAATTGGAACTGGAATTTTAGCAATTTTTTGACGTGAAATTGTAAACATGTAGAAGTGGATTTTGAAAATTCTAGAGAGAATTTAAAAAGCTTCAACAGAATTTCAACAATTTTGAGAGGGATTTGAAAAGTTTCAATGGGAATGGGAAGAATTGGGACAAAAATTGGAAAATTTTGAAGGGACTTTGAAAAAATTGCAACTGGAATTTTAGCATTTTTTTTACGTGAAATTGTAAACATGTGGACATGGATTTTGAAAATTCTAGAGAGAATTTTAAAAGCTTCAACAGAATTCCAACAGTTTTGAGAGGGATTTGAAAAGTTTCAATGGGAATGGGAAGAATTGGGACAAAAATTGGAAAATTTTTAAGGGACTTTGAAAAAATTTCACCTGGAATTTTAGCAATTTTTTGACGTGAAATTGTAAACATGTGGACATGGATTTTGAAAATTCTAGAGAGAATTTTAAAAGCTTCAACAGAATTTCAACAATTTTGAGAGGGATTTGAAAAGTTTCAATGGGAATGGGAAGAATTGGGACAAAAATTGGAAAATTTTTAAGGGACTTTGAAAAAATTTCAACTGGAATTTTAGCAATTTTTTTACGTGAAATTGTAAACATGTGGACGTGGATTTTGAAAATTCTAGAGAGAATTTTAAAAGCTTCAACAGAATTCCAACAGTTTTGAGAGGGATTTGAAAAGTTTCAATGGGAATGGGAAGAATTGGGACAAAAATTGGAAAATTTGTAAGGGACTTTGAAAAAATTTCAACTGGAATTTTAGCCATTTTTTGACGTGAAATTGTAAACATGTGGACATGGATTTTGAAAATTCTAGAGAGAATTTTAAAAGCTTCAACAGAATTTCAACAATTTTGAGAGGGATTTGAAAAGTTTCAATGGGAATGGGAAGAATTGGGACAAAAATTGGAAAATTTTTAAGGGACTTTGAAAAAATTTCAACTGGAATTTTACCAATTTTTTGACGTGAAATTGTAAACATGCGGACATGGATTTTGAAAATTCTAGAGAGAATTTTAAAAGCTTCAACAGAATTCCAACAGTTTTGAGAGGGATTTGAAAAGTTTCAATGGGAATGGGAAGAATTGGGACAAAAATTGGAAAATTTTTAAGGGACTTTGAAAAAATTTCAACTGGAATTTTAGCAATTTTTTGACGTGAAATTGTAAACATGTGGACATGGATTTTGAAAATTCTAGAGAGAATTTTAAAAGCTTCAACAGAATTTCAACAATTTTGAGAGGGATTTGAAAAGTTTCAATGGGAATGGGAAGAATTGGGACAAAAATTGGAAAATTTTTAAGGGACTTTGAAAAAATTTCAACTGGAATTTTAGCATTTTTTTGACATGAAATTGTAAACATGTGGACATGGACTTTGAAAATTCTAGAGAGAATTTTAAAAGCTTCAACAGAATTCCAACAGTTTTGAGAGGGATTTGAAAAGTTTCAATGGGAATGGGAAGAATTAGGACAAAAATTGGAAAATTTTTAAGGGACTTTGAAAAAATTTCAACTGGAATTTTAGCCATTTTTTGACGTGAAATTGTAAACATGTTGAAGTGGATTTTGAAAATTCTAGAGAGAATTTTAAAAGCTTCAACAGAATTTCAACAATTTTGAGAGGGATTTGAAAAGTTTCAATGGGAATGGGAAGAATTGGGACAAAAATTGGAAAATTTTTAAGGGACTTTGAAAAAATTTCAACTGGAATTTTAGCCATTTTTTGACGTGAAATTGTAAACATGTGGACATGGATTTTGAAAACTCTAGAGAGAAGTGTCAAACTTTCAATAGGATTTCAACAGTTTTGAGAGGGATTTGAAAAGTTTCAATGGGAATGGGAAGAATTGGGACAAAAATTGGAAAATTTTTAAGGGACTTTGAAAAAATTTCAACTGGAATTTTAGCAATTTTGACGTGAAATTGTAAACATGTGGACATGGATTTTGAAAATTCTAGAGAGAATTTTAAAAGCTTCAACAGAATTTCAACAATTTTGAGAGGGATTTGAGAAGTTTCAATGGGAATGGGAAGAATTGGGACAAAAATTGGAAAATTTTTAAGGGACTTTGAAAAAATTTCAACTGGAATTTTAGCAATTTTTTGACGTGAAATTGTAAACATGTGGACATGGATTTTGAAAACTCTAGAGAGAAGTGTCAAACTTTCAATAGGATTTCAACAGTTTTGAGAGGGATTTGAAAAGTTTCAATGGGAATGGGAAGAATTGGGACAAAAATTGGAAAATTTTTAAGGGACTTTGAAAAAATTTCAACTGGAATTTTAGCAATTTTTTTACGTGAAATTGTAAACATGCGGACATGGATTTTGAAAATTCTAGAGAGAATTTTAAAAGCTTCAACAGAATTCCAACAGTTTTGAGAGGGATTTGAAAAGTTTCAATGGGAATGGGAAGAATTGGGAGAAAAATTGGAAAATTTTTAAGGGAGTTTGAAAAAATTTCAACTGGAATTTTAGCAATTTTTTGACGTGAAATTGTAAACATGTGGACATGGATTTTGAAAATTCTAGAGAGAATTTTAAAAGCTTCAACAGAATTTCAACAATTTTGAGAGGGATTTGAAAAGTTTCAATGGGAATGGGAAGAATTGGGACAAAAATTGGAAAATTTTTAAGGGACTTTGAAAAAATTTCAACTGGAATTTTAGCAATTTTTTTACGTGAAATTGTAAACATGTGGACATGGATTTTGAAAATTCTAGAGAGAATTTTAAAAGCTTCAACAAAATTCCAACAGTTTTGAGAGAGATTTGAAAAGTTTCAATGGGAATGGGAAGAATTGGGACAAAAATTGGAAAATTTTTAAGGGACTTTGAAAAAATTTCAACTGGAATTTTAGCCATTTTTTGACGTGAAATTGTAAACATGTGGACATAGATTTTGAAAATTCTAGAGAGAATTTTAAAAGCTTCAACAGAATTTCAACAATTTTGAGAGGGATTTGAAAAGTTTCAATGGGAATGGGAAGAATTGGGACAAAAATTGGAAAATTTTTAAGGGACTTTGAAAAAATTGCAACTGGAATTTTAGCAATTTTTTGACGTGAAATTGTAAACATGTGGACATGGATTTTGAAAATTCTAGAGAGAATTTTAAAAGCTTCAACAGAATTCCAACAATTTTGAGAGGGATTTGAAAAGTTTCAATGGGAATGGGAAGAATTGGGACAAAAATTGGAAAATTTTTAAGGGACTTTGAAGAAATTTCAACTGGAATTTTAGCAATTTTTTGACGTGAAATTGTAAACATGTGGACATGGATTTTGAAAATTCTAGAGAATTTTAAAAGCTTCAACAGAATTTCAACAATTTTGAGAGGGATTTGAAAAGTTTCAATGGGAATGGGAAGAATTGGGACAAAAATTGGAAAATTTTGAAGGGACTTTGAAAAAATTTCAACTGGAATTTTAGCCATTTTTTGACTTGAAATTGTAAACATGTTGAAGTGGATTTTGAAAATTCTAGAGAGAATTTTAAAAGCTTCAACAGAATTTCAACAATTTTGAGAGGGATTTGAAAAGTTTCAATGGGAATGGGGAGAATTGGGACAAAAATTGGAAAATTTTTAAGGGACTTTGAAAAAATTTCAACTGGAATTTTAGCAATTTTTTGACGTGAAATTGTAAACATGTGGACATGGATTTTGAAAATTCTAGAGAGAATTTTAAAAGCTTCAATAGGATTTCAACAGTTTTGAGAGGGATTTGAAAAGTTTCAATGGGAATGGGAAGAATTGGGACAAAAATTGGAAAATTTTTAAGGGACTTTGAAAAAATTGCAACTGGAATTTTAGCAATTTTTTGACGTGAAATTGTAAACATGTTGAAGTGGATTTTGAAAATTCTAGAGAGAATTTTAAAAGCTTCAACAGAATTTCAACAATTTTGAGAGGGATTTGAAAAGTTTCAATGGGAATGGGAAGAATTGGGACAAAAATTGGAAAATTTTTAAGGGACTTTGAAAAAATTTCAACTGGAATTTTAGCAATTATTTGACGTGAAATTGTAAACATGTGGACATGGATTTTGAAAATTCTAGAGAGAATTTTAAAAGCTTCAAGAGAATTTCAACAATTTTGAGAGGGATTTGAAAAGTTTCAATGGGAATGGGAAGAATTGGTACAAAAATTGGAAAATTTTTAAGGGACCTTGAAAAAATTTCAACTGGAATTTTAGCAATTTTTTGACGTGAAATTGTAAACATGTGGACGTGGATTTTGAAAATTCTAGAGAGAATTTTAAAAGCTTCAACAGAATTTCAACAATTTTGAGAGGGATTTGAGAAGTTTCAATGGGAATGGGAAGAATTGGGACAAAAATTGGAAAATTTTTAAGGGACATTGAAAAAATTTCAACTGGAATTTTAGCAATTTTTTGACGTGAAATTGTAAACATGTGGACATGGATTTTGAAAATTCTAGAGAGAATTTTAAAAGCTTCAACAGAATTTCAACAATTTTGAGAGGGATTTGAAAAGTTTCAATGGGAATGGGGAGAATTGGGACAAAAATTGGAAAATTTTGAAGGGACTTTGAAAAAATTGCAACTGGAATTTTAGCAATTTGGACGTGAAATTGTAAACATGTTGAAGTGGACTTTGAAAATTCTAGAGAGAAGTGTCAAACTTTCTGTAGGATTCCAACAGTTTTGACAGGGATTTGAAAAGTTTCAATGGGAATGGGAAGAATTGGGACAAAAATTGGAAAATTTTTAAGGGACTTTGAAAAATTTTCAACTGGAATTTTAGCAATTTTTTGACGTGAAATTGTAAACATGTGGACATGGATTTTGAAAATTCTAGAGAGAAGTGTCAAACTTTCAATAGGATTTCAACAGTTTTGAGAGATATTTGAAAAGTTTCAATGGGAATGGGAAGAATTGGGACAAAATATGTAAAATTTTTAAGGGACTTTGAAAAAATTTCAACTGGAATTTTAGCCATTTTTTGACGTGAAATTGTAAACATGTGGACATGGATTTTGAAAATTCTAGAGAGAATTTTAAAAGCTTCAAGAGAATTTCAACAATTTTGAGAGGGATTTGAAAAGTTTCAATGGGAATGGGAAGAATTGGGACAAAAATTGGAAAATTTTTAAGGGAATTTGAAAAAATTTCAACTGGAATTTTAGCAATTTTGACGTGAAATTGTAAACATGTGGACATGGATTTTGAAAATTCTAGAGAGAATTTTAAAAGCTTCAACAGAATTTCAACAATTTTGAGAGGGATTTGAAAAGTTTCAATGGGAATGGGAAGAATTGGGACAAAAATTGGAAAATTTTTAAGGGACTTTGAAAAAATTTCAACTGGAATTTTAGCAATTTTTTGACGTGAAATTGTAAACATGTGGACATGGATTTTGAAAATTCTAGAGAGAATTTTAAAAGCTTCAACAGAATTTCAACAATTTTGAGAGGGATTTGAAAAGTTTCAATGGGAATGGGAAGAATTGGGACAAAAATGGGAAAATTTTTAAGGGACTTTGAAAAAATTTCAACTGGAATTTTAGCAATTTTTTGACGTGAAATTGTAAACATGTGGACATGGATTTTGAAAATTCTAGAGAGAATTTTAAAAGCTTCAACAGAATTTCAACAATTTTGAGAGGGATTTGAAAAGTTTCAATGGGAATGGGAAGAATTGGGACAAAAATGGGAAAATTTTTAAGGGACTTTGAAAAAATTTCAACTGGAATTTTAGCAATTTTTTTACGTGAAATTGTAAACATGTGGACATGGATTTTGAAAATTCTAGAGAGAATTTTAAAAGCTTCAACAGAATTTCCACAGTTTTGAGAGGGATTTGAAAAGTTTCAATGGGAATGGGAAGAATTGGGACAAAAATTGGAAAATTTTTAAGGGACTTTGAAGAAATTTCAACTGGAATTTTAGCAATTTTTTTACGTGAAATTGTAAACATGTGGACATGGATTTTGAAAATTCTAGAGAGAATTTTAAAAGCTTCAACAGAATTTCAATAATTTTGAGAGGGATTTGAAAAGTTTCAATGGGAATGGGAAGAATTGGGACAAAAATTGGAAAATTTTTAAGGGACTTTGAAAAAATTTCAACTGGAATTTTAGCCATTTTTTGACGTGAAATTGTAAACATGTGGACATGGATTTTGAAAATTCTAGAGAGAATTTTAAAAGCTTCAACAGAATTCCAGCAGTTTTGAGAGGGATTTGAAAAGTTTCAATGGGAATGGGAAGAATTGGGACAAAAATTGGAAAATTTTTAAGGGACTTTGAAAAAATTTCAACTGGAATTTTAGCCATTTTTTTACGTGAAATTGTAAACATGTGGACATGGATTTTGAAAATTCTAGAGAGAATTTTAAAAGCTTCAACAGAATTTCAACAATTTTGAGAGGGATTTGAAAAGTTTCAATGGGAATGGGAAGAATTGGGACAAAAATTGGAAAATTTTTAAGGGACTTTGAAAAAATTTCAACTGGAATTTTCGCAATTTTTTTACGTGAAATTGTAAACATGTGGACATGGATTTTGAAAATTCTAGAGAGAATTTTAAAAGCTTCAACAGAATTTCAACAATTTTGAGAGGGATTTGAAAAGTTTCAATGGGAATGGGGAGAATTGGGACAAAAATTGGAAAATTTTTAAGGGACTTTGAAAAAATTGCAACTGGAATTTTAGCAATTTGGACGTGAAATTGTAAACATGTGGACATGGATTTTGAAAATTCTAGAGAGAAGTGTCATACTTTCAATAGTATTTCAACAGTTTTGAGAGGGATTTGAAAAGTTTCAATGGGAATGGGAAGAATTGGGACAAAAATTGGAAAATTTTTAAGGGACTTAGAAAAAATTTCAACTGGAATTTTAGCAATTTTGACGTGAAATTGTAAACATGTTGAAGTGGACTTTGAAAATTCTAGAGAGAAGTGTCAAACTTTCAGTAGGATTTCAACAGTTTTGACAGGGATTTGAAAAGTTTCAATGGGAATGGGAAGAATTGGGACAAAAATTGGAAAATTTTTAAGGGACTTTGAAAAAATTTCAACTGGAATTTTAGCTATTTTTTGACGTGAAATTGTAAACATGTTGAAGTGGATTTTGAAAATTCTAGAGAGAATTTTAAAAGCTTCAATAGGATTTCAACAGTTTTGAGAGGGATTTGAAAAGTTTCAATGGGAATGGGAAGAATTGGGACAAAAATTGGAAAATTTTTAAGGGACTTTGAAAAAATTGCAACTGGAATTTTAGCAATTTTGACGTGAAATTGTAAACATGTTGAAGTGGATTCTGAAAATTCTAGAGAGAATTTTAAAAGCTTCAACAGAATTTCAACAATTTTGAGAGGGATTTGAGAAGATTCAATGGGAATGGGAAGAATTGGTACAAAAATTGGAAAATTTTTAAGGGACCTTGAAAAAATTTCAACTGGAATTTTAGCAATTTTTTGACGTGAAATTGTAAACATGTGGACATGGATTTTGAAAATTCTAGAGAGAATTTTAAAAGCTTCAACAGAATTTCAACAATTTTGAGAGGGATTTGAAAAGTTTCAATGGGAATGGGGAGAATTGGGACAAAAATTGGAAAATTTGTAAGGGACTTTGAAAAAATTGCAACTGGAATTTTAGCAATTTGGACGTGAAATTGTAAACATGTTGAAGTGGACTTTGAAAATTCTAGAGAGAATTGTCAAACTTTCTGTAGGATTCCAACAGTTTTGACAGGGATTTGAAAAGTTTCAATGGGAATGGGAAGAATTGGGACAAAAATTGGAAAATTTTTAAGGGACTTTGAAAAAATTTCAACTGGAATTTTAGCTATTTTTTGACGTGAAATTGTAAACATGTGGACATGGATTTTGAAAATTCTAGAGAGAATTTTAAAAGCTTCAACAGAATTTCAACAATTTTGAGAGGGATTTGAAAAGTTTCAATGGGAATGGGAAGAATTGGGACAAAAATTGGAAAATTTTTAAGGGACTTTGAAAAAATTTCAACTGGAATTTTAGCAATTTTGACGTGAAATTGTAAACATGTGGACATGGATTTTGAAAATTCTAGAGAGAATTTTAAAAGCTTCAACAGAATTTCAACAATTTTGAGAGGGATTTGAAAAGTTTCAATGGGAATGGGAAGAATTGGGACAAAAATTGGAAAATTTTTAAGGGACTTTGAAAAAATTTCAACTGGAATTTTAGCAATTTTTTGACGTGAAATTGTAAACATGTGGACATGGATTTTGAAAATTCTAGAGAGAATTTTAAAAGCTTCAACAGAATTTCAACAATTTTGAGAGGGATTTGAAAAGTTTCAATGGGAATGGGAAGAATTGGGACAAAAATGGGAAAATTTTTAAGGGACTTTGAAAAAATTTCAACTGGAATTTTAGCAATTTTTTGACGTGAAATTGTAAACATGTGGACATGGATTTTGAAAATTCTAGAGAGAATTTTAAAAGCTTCAACAGAATTTCAACAATTTTGAGAGGGATTTGAAAAGTTTCAATGGGAATGGGAAGAATTGGGACAAAAATGGGAAAATTTTTAAGGGACTTTGAAAAAATTTCAACTGGAATTTTAGCAATTTTTTTACGTGAAATTGTAAACATGTGGACATGGATTTTGAAAATTCTAGAGAGAATTTTAAAAGCTTCAACAGAATTTCCACAGTTTTGAGAGGGATTTGAAAAGTTTCAATGGGAATGGGAAGAATTGGGACAAAAATTGGAAAATTTTTAAGGGACTTTGAAGAAATTTCAACTGGAATTTTAGCAATTTTTTTACGTGAAATTGTAAACATGTGGACATGGATTTTGAAAATTCTAGAGAGAATTTTAAAAGCTTCAACAGAATTTCAATAATTTTGAGAGGGATTTGAAAAGTTTCAATGGGAATGGGAAGAATTGGGACAAAAATTGGAAAATTTTTAAGGGACTTTGAAAAAATTTCAACTGGAATTTTAGCCATTTTTTGACGTGAAATTGTAAACATGTGGACATGGATTTTGAAAATTCTAGAGAGAATTTTAAAAGCTTCAACAGAATTCCAGCAGTTTTGAGAGGGATTTGAAAAGTTTCAATGGGAATGGGAAGAATTGGGACAAAAATTGGAAAATTTTTAAGGGACTTTGAAAAAATTTCAACTGGAATTTTAGCCATTTTTTTACGTGAAATTGTAAACATGTGGACATGGATATTGAAAATTCTAGAGAGAATTTTAAAAGCTTCAACAGAATTTCAACAATTTTGAGAGGGATTTGAAAAGTTTCAATGGGAATGGGAAGAATTGGGACAAAAATTGGAAAATTTTTAAGGGACTTTGAAAAAATTTCAACTGGAATTTTCGCAATTTTTTTACGTGAAATTGTAAACATGTGGACATGGATTTTGAAAATTCTAGAGAGAATTTTAAAAGCTTCAACAGAATTTCAACAATTTTGAGAGGGATTTGAAAAGTTTCAATGGGAATGGGGAGAATTGGGACAAAAATTGGAAAATTTTTAAGGGACTTTGAAAAAATTGCAACTGGAATTTTAGCAATTTGGACGTGAAATTGTAAACATGTGGACATGGATTTTGAAAATTCTAGAGAGAAGTGTCATACTTTCAATAGTATTTCAACAGTTTTGAGAGGGATTTGAAAAGTTTCAATGGGAATGGGAAGAATTGGGACAAAAATTGGAAAATTTTTAAGGGACTTTGAAAAAATTTCAACTGGAATTTTAGCAATTTTGACGTGAAATTGTAAACATGTTGAAGTGGACTTTGAAAATTCTAGAGAGAAGTGTCAAACTTTCAGTAGGATTTCAACAGTTTTGACAGGGATTTGAAAAGTTTCAATGGGAATGGGAAGAATTGGGACAAAAATTGGAAAATTTTTAAGGGACTTTGAAAAAATTTCAACTGGAATTTTAGCTATTTTTTTACGTGAAATTGTAAACATG
Organism: Streptopelia decaocto; assembly: GCF_964273445.1. NCBI lineage: Eukaryota > Metazoa > Chordata > Aves > Columbiformes > Columbidae > Streptopelia > Streptopelia decaocto. Next base: position 15,336 of record NW_028116936.1, on the reverse strand, counting down.
TTGAAGTGGATTTTGAAAATTCTAGAGAGAATTCTAAAAGCTTCAATAGGATTTCAACAGTTTTGAGAGGGATTTGAAAAGTTTCAATGGGAATGGGAAGAATTGGGGCAAAAATTGGAAAATTTTTAAGGGACTTTGAAAAAATTTCAACTGGAATTTTAGCAATTTTGACGTGAAATTGTAAACATGTTGAAGTGGATTTTGAAAATTCTAGAGAGAATTTTAAAAGCTTCAACAGAATTTCAACAATTTTGAGAGGGATTTGAAAAGTTTCAATGGGAATGGGAAGAATTGGGACAAAAATTGGAAAATTTTTAAGGGACCTTGCAAAAATTGCAACTGGAATTTTAGCAATTTTTTGACGTGAAATTGTAAACATGTGGACATGGATTTTGAAAACTCTAGAGAGAATTTTAAAAGCTTCAACAGAATTTCAACAATTTTGAGAGGGATTTGAAAAGTTTCAATGGGAATGGGGAGAATTGGGACAAAAATTGGAAAATTTGTAAGGGACTTTGAAAAAATTGCAACTGGAATTTTAGCAATTTGGACGTGAAATTGTAAACATGTTGAAGTGGACTTTGAAAATTCTAGAGAGAATTGTCAAACTTTCTGTAGGATTCCAACAGTTTTGACAGGGATTTGAAAAGTTTCAATGGGAATGGGAAGAATTGGGACAAAAATTGGAAAATTTTTAAGGGACTTTGAAAAAATTTCAACTGGAATTTTAGCAATTTTTTGACGTGAAATTGTAAACATGTGGACATGGATTTTGAAAATTCTAGAGAGAAGTGTCAAACTTTCAATAGGATTTCAACAGTTTTGAGAGGGATTTGAAAAGTTTCAATGGGAATGGGAAGAATTGGGACAAAAATTGTAAAATTTTTAAGGGACTTTGAAAAAATTTCAACTGGAATTTTAGCCATTTTTTGACGTGAAATTGTAAACATGTGGACATGGATTTTGAAAATTCTAGAGAGAATTTTAAAAGCTTCAACAGAATTTCAACAATTTTGAGAGGGATTTGAAAAGTTTCAATGGGAATGGGAAGAATTGGGACAAAAATTGGAAAATTTGTAAGGGAATTTGAAAAAATTTCAACTGGAATTTTAGCAATTTTGACGTGAAATTGTAAACATGTGGACATGGATTTTGAAAATTCTAGAGAGAATTTTAAAAGCTTCAACAGAATTTCAACAATTTTGAGAGGGATTTGAAAAGTTTCAATGGGAATGGGAAGAATTGGGACAAAAATTGGAAAATTTTTAAGGGACTTTGAAAAAATTTCAACTGGAATTTTAGCCATTTTTTGACGTGAAATTGTAAACATGCGGACATGGATTTTGAAAATTCTAGAGAGAATTTTAAAAGCTTCAACAGAATTCCAACAGTTTTGAGAGGGATTTGAAAAGTTTCAATGGGAATGGGAAGAATTGGGACAAAAATTGGAAAATTTTTAAGGGACTTTGAAAAAATTGCAACTGGAATTTTAGCAATTTTTTGACGTGAAATTGTAAACATGTGGACATGGATTTTGAAAATTCTAGAGAGAATTTTAAAAGCTTCAACAGAATTTCAACAATTTTGAGAGGGATTTGAAAAGTTTCAATGGGAATGGGAAGAATTGGGACAAAAATTGGAAAATTTTTAAGGGACCTTGAAAAAATTTCAACTGGAATTTTAGCAATTTGGACGTGAAATTGTAAACATGTGGACATGGATTTTGAAAATTCTAGAGAGAATTTTAAAAGCTTCAACAGAATTCCAACAGTTTTGAGAGGGATTTGAAAAGTTTCAATGGAATGGGGAGAATTGGGACAAAAATTGGAAAATTTGTAAGGGACTTTGAAAAAATTGCAACTGGAATTTTAGCAATTTTTTTGATGTGAAATTGTAAACATGTGGACATGGATTTTGAAAATTCTAGAGAGAATTTTAAAAGCTTCAACAGAATTCCAACAGTTTTGAGAGAGATTTGAAAAGTTTCAATGGGAATGGGAAGAATTGGGACAAAAATTGGAAAATTTTAAGGGACTTTGAAAAAATTTCAACTGGAATTTTAGCCATTTTTTGACGTGAAATTGTAAACATGTGGACATGGATTTTGAAAATTCTAGAGAGAATTTTAAAAGCTTCAACAGAATTTCAACAATTTTGAGAGGGATTTGAAAAGTTTCAATGGGAATGGGAAGAATTGGGACAAAAATTGGAAAATTTTTAAGGGACCTTGAAAAAATTTCAACTGGAATTTTAGCAATTTGGACGTGAAATTGTAAACATGTTGGACATGGATTTTGAAAATTCTAGAGAGAATTTTAAAAGCTTCAACAGAATTCCAACAGTTTTGAGAGGGATTTGAAAAGTTTCAATGGGAATGGGGAGAATTGGGACAAAAATTGGAAAATTTGTAAGGGACTTTGAAAAAATTGCAACTGGAATTTTAGCAATTTTTTGATGTGAAATTGTAAACATGTGGACATGGATTTTGAAAATTCTAGAGAGAATTTTAAAAGCTTCAACAGAATTCCAACAGTTTTGAGAGAGATTTGAAAAGTTTCAATGGGAATGGGAAGAATTGGGACAAAAATTGGAAAATTTTTAAGGGACTTTGAAAAAATTTCAACTGGAATTTTAGCCATTTTTTGACGTGAAATTGTAAACATGTGGACATGGATTTTGAAAATTCTAGAGAGAATTTTAAAAGCTTCAACAGAATTCCAACAGTTTTGAGAGGGATTTGAAAAGTTTCAATGGGAATGGGAAGAATTGGGGCAAAAATTGGAAAATTTTAAGGGACTTTGAAAAAATTTCAACTGGAATTTTAGCAATTTTTTGACGTGAAATTATAAACATGTGGACATGGATTTTGAAAATTCTAGAGAGAATTTTAAAAGCTTCAAGAGAATTTCAACAATTTTGAGAGGGATTTGAAAAGTTTCAATGGGAATGGGAAGAATTGGGACAAAAATTGGAAAATTTTTAAGGGACTTTGAAAAAATTTCAACTGGAATTTTAGCAATTTTGACGTGAAATTGTAAACATGTGGACATGGATTTTGAAAATTCTAGAGAGAATTTTAAAAGCTTCAACAGAATTTCAACAATTTTGAGAGGGATTTGAAAAGTTTCAATGGGAATGGGAAGAATTGGGACAAAAATTGGAAAATTTTTAAGGGACTTTGAAAAAATTTCAACTGGAATTTTAGCAATTTTTTGACGTGAAATTGTAAACATGCGGACATGGATTTTGAAAATTCTAGAGAGAATTTTAAAAGCTTCAACAGAATTCCAACAGTTTTGAGAGGGATTTGAAAAGTTTCAATGGGAATGGGAAGAATTGGGGCAAAAATTGGAAAATTTTTAAGGGACTTTGAAAAAATTTCAACTGGAATTTTAGCAATTTTTTGACGTGAAATTGTAAACATGTGGACATGGATTTTGAAAATTCTAGAGAGAATTTTAAAAGCTTCAACAAAATTCCAACAGTTTTGAGAGGGATTTGAAAAGTTTCAATGGGAATGGGAAGAATTGGGACAAAAATTGGAAAATTTTTAAGGGACTTTGAAAAAATTTCAACTGGAATTTTAGCATTTTTTTTACGTGAAATTGTAAACATGTGGACATGGATTTTGAAAATTCTAGAGAGAATTTTAAAAGCTTCAACAGAATTCCAACAGTTTTGAGAGGGATTTGAAAAGTTTCAATGGGAATGGGAAGAATTGGGGCAAAAATTGGAAAATTTTTAAGGGACTTTGAAAAAATTTCAACTGGAATTTTAGCAATTTTTTGACGTGAAATTGTAAACATGTGGACATGGATTTTGAAAATTCTAGAGAGAATTTTAAAAGCTTCAAGAGAATTTCAACAATTTTGAGAGGGATTTGAAAAGTTTCAATGGGAATGGGAAGAATTGGGACAAAAATTGGAAAATTTTTAAGGGACTTTGAAAAAATTTCAACTGGAATTTTAGCAATTTTGACGTGAAATTGTAAACATGTGGACATGGATTTTGAAAATTCTAGAGAGAATTTTAAAAGCTTCAACAGAATTTCAACAATTTTGAGAGGGATTTGAAAAGTTTCAATGGGAATGGGAAGAATTGGGACAAAAATTGGAAAATTTTTAAGGGACTTTGAAAAAATTTCAACTGGAATTTTAGCAATTTTTTGACGTGAAATTGTAAACATGCGGACATGGATTTTGAAAATTCTAGAGAGAATTTTAAAAGCTTCAACAGAATTCCAACAGTTTTGAGAGGGATTTGAAAAGTTTCAATGGGAATGGGAAGAATTGGGAGAAAAATTGGAAAATTTTTAAGGGAGTTTGAAAAAATTTCAACTGGAATTTTAGCCATTTTTTGACGTGAAATTGTAAACATGTGGACATGGATTTTGAAAATTCTAGAGAGAATTTTAAAAGCTTCAACAGAATTTCAACAATTTTGAGAGGGATTTGAAAAGTTTCAATGGGAATGGGAAGAATTGGGACAAAAATTGGAAAATTTTTAAGGGACTTTGAAAAAATTTCAACTGGAATTTTAGCAATTTTTTTACGTGAAATTGTAAACATGTGGACATGGATTTTGAAAATTCTAGAGAGAATTTTAAAAGCTTCAACAAAATTCCAACAGTTTTGAGAGAGATTTGAAAAGTTTCAATGGGAATGGGAAGAATTGGGACAAAAATTGGAAAATTTTTAAGGGACTTTGAAAAAATTTCAACTGGAATTTTAGCCATTTTTTGACGTGAAATTGTAAACATGTGGACATAGATTTTGAAAATTCTAGAGAGAATTTTAAAAGCTTCAACAGAATTTCAACAATTTTGAGAGGGATTTGAAAAGTTTCAATGGGAATGGGAAGAATTGGGACAAAAATTGGAAAATTTTTTGGGACTTTGAAAAAATTGCAACTGGAATTTTAGCAATTTTTTGACGTGAAATTGTAAACATGTGGACATGGATTTTGAAAATTCTAGAGAGAATTTTAAAAGCTTCAACAGAATTCCAACAATTTTGAGAGGGATTTGAAAAGTTTCAATGGGAATGGGAAGAATTGGGACAAAAATTGGAAAATTTTTAAGGGACTTTGAAGAAATTTCAACTGGAATTTTAGCAATTTTTTGACGTGAAATTGTAAACATGTGGACATGGATTTTGAAAATTCTAGAGAGAATTTTAAAAGCTTCAACAGAATTTCAACAATTTTGAGAGGGATTTGAAAAGTTTCAATGGGAATGGGAAGAATTGGGACAAAAATTGGAAAATTTTGAAGGGACTTTGAAAAAATTTCAACTGGAATTTTAGCCATTTTTTGACGTGAAATTGTAAACATGTTGAAGTGGATTTTGAAAATTCTAGAGAGAATTTTAAAAGCTTCAACAGAATTTCAACAATTTTGAGAGGGATTTGAAAAGTTTCAATGGGAATGGGGAGAATTGGGACAAAAATTGGAAAATTTTTAAGGGACTTTAAAAAAATTTCAACTGGAATTTTAGCAATTTTTTGACGTGAAATTGTAAACATGTGGACATGGATTTTGAAAATTCTAGAGAGAATTTTAAAAGCTTCAATAGGATTTCAACAGTTTTGAGAGGGATTTGAAAAGTTTCAATGGGAATGGGAAGAATTGGGACAAAAATTGGAAAATTTTTAAGGGACTTTGAAAAAATTGCAACTGGAATTTTAGCAATTTTTTGACGTGAAATTGTAAACATGTTGAAGTGGATTTTGAAAATTCTAGAGAGAATTTTAAAAGCTTCAACAGAATTTCAACAATTTTGAGAGGGATTTGAAAAGTTTCAATGGGAATGGGAAGAATTGGGACAAAAATTGGAAAATTTTTAAGGGACTTTGAAAAAATTTCAACTGGAATTTTAGCAATTATTTGACGTGAAATTGTAAACATGTGGACATGGATTTTGAAAATTCTAGAGAGAATTTTAAAAGCTTCAAGAGAATTTCAACAATTTTGAGAGGGATTTGAAAAGTTTCAATGGGAATGGGAAGAATTGGTACAAAAATTGGAAAATTTTTAAGGGACCTTGAAAAAATTTCAACTGGAATTTTAGCAATTTTTTGACGTGAAATTGTAAACATGTGGACGTGGATTTTGAAAATTCTAGAGAGAATTTTAAAAGCTTCAACAGAATTTCAACAATTTTGAGAGGGATTTGAGAAGTTTCAATGGGAATGGGAAGAATTGGGACAAAAATTGGAAAATTTTTAAGGGACATTGAAAAAATTTCAACTGGAATTTTAGCAATTTTTTGACGTGAAATTGTAAACATGTGGACATGGATTTTGAAAATTCTAGAGAGAATTTTAAAAGCTTCAACAGAATTTCAACAATTTTGAGAGGGATTTGAAAAGTTTCAATGGGAATGGGGAGAATTGGGACAAAAATTGGAAAATTTTGAAGGGACTTTGAAAAAATTGCAACTGGAATTTTAGCAATTTGGACGTGAAATTGTAAACATGTTGAAGTGGACTTTGAAAATTCTAGAGAGAAGTGTCAAACTTTCTGTAGGATTCCAACAGTTTTGACAGGGATTTGAAAAGTTTCAATGGGAATGGGAAGAATTGGGACAAAAATTGGAAAATTTTTAAGGGACTTTGAAAAATTTTCAACTGGAATTTTAGCAATTTTTTGACGTGAAATTGTAAACATATGGACATGGATTTTGAAAATTCTAGAGAGAAGTGTCAAACTTTCAATAGGATTTCAACAGTTTTGAGAGATATTTGAAAAGTTTCAATGGGAATGGGAAGAATTGGGACAAAAATTGTAAAATTTTTAAGGGACTTTGAAAAAATTTCAACTGGAATTTTAGCCATTTTTTGACGTGAAATTGTAAACATGTGGACATGGATTTTGAAAATTCTAGAGAGAATTTTAAAAGCTTCAACAGAATTTCAACAATTTTGAGAGGGATTTGAAAAGTTTCAATGGGAATGGGAAGAATTGGGACAAAAATTGGAAAATTTTTAAGGGAATTTGAAAAAATTTCAACTGGAATTTTAGCAATTTTGACGTGAAATTGTAAACATGTGGACATGGATTTTGAAAATTCTAGAGAGAATTTTAAAAGCTTCAACAGAATTTCAACAATTTTGAGAGGGATTTGAAAAGTTTCAATGGGAATGGGAAGAATTGGGACAAAAATTGGAAAATCTTTAAGAAACTTTGAAAAAATTTCAACTGGAATTTTACCAATTTTTTGACGTGAAATTGTAAACATGCGGACATGGATTTTGAAAATTCTAGAGAGAATTTTAAAAGCTTCAACAGAATTCCAACAGTTTTGAGAGGGATTTGAAAAGTTTCAATGGGAATGGGAAGAATTGGGACAAAAATTGGAAAATTTTTAAGGGACTTTGAAAAAATTGCAACTGGAATTTTAGCCATTTTTTGACGTGAAATTGTAAATATGTGGACATGGATTTTGAAAATTCTAGAGAGAATTTTAAAAGCTTCAAAAGAATTTCAACAATTTTGAGAGGGATTTGAAAAGTTTCAATGGGAATGGGAAGAATTGGGACAAAAATTGGAAAATTTTTAAGGGACTTTGAAAAAATTGCAACTGGAATTTTAGCCATTTTTTGACGTGAAATTGTAAATATGTGGACATGGATTTTGAAAATTCTAGAGAGAATTTTAAAAGCTTCAACAGAATTTCAACAATTTTGAGAGGGATTTGAAAAGTTTCAATGGGAATGGGGAGAATTGGGACAAAAATTGGAAAATTTTTAAGGGACTTTGAAAAAATTGCAACTGGAATTTTAGCAATTTGGACGTGAAATTGTAAACATGTGGACATGGATTTTGAAAATTCTAGAGAGAAGTGTCATACTTTCAATAGTATTTCAACAGTTTTGAGAGGGATTTGAAAAGTTTCAATGGGAATGGGAAGAATTGGGACAAAAATTGGAAAATTTTTAAGGGACTTAGAAAAAATTTCAACTGGAATTTTAGCAATTTTGACGTGAAATTGTAAACATGTTGAAGTGGACTTTGAAAATTCTAGAGAGAAGTGTCAAACTTTCAGTAGGATTTCAACAGTTTTGACAGGGATTTGAAAAGTTTCAATGGGAATGGGAAGAATTGGGACAAAAATTGGAAAATTTTTAAGGGACTTTGAAAAAATTTCAACTGGAATTTTAGCTATTTTTTGACGTGAAATTGTAAACATGTTGAAGTGGATTTTGAAAATTCTAGAGAGAATTTTAAAAGCTTCAATAGGATTTCAACAGTTTTGAGAGGGATTTGAAAAGTTTCAATGGGAATGGGAAGAATTGGGACAAAAATTGGAAAATTTTTAAGGGACTTTGAAAAAATTGCAACTGGAATTTTAGCAATTTTGACGTGAAATTGTAAACATGTTGAAGTGGATTCTGAAAATTCTAGAGAGAATTTTAAAAGCTTCAACAGAATTTCAACAATTTTGAGAGGGATTTGAGAAGTTTCAATGGGAATGGGAAGAATTGGTACAAAAATTGGAAAATTTTTAAGGGACCTTGAAAAAATTTCAACTGGAATTTTAGCAATTTTTTGACGTGAAATTGTAAACATGTGGACATGGATTTTGAAAATTCTAGAGAGAATTTTAAAAGCTTCAACAGAATTTCAACAATTTTGAGAGGGATTTGAAAAGTTTCAATGGGAATGGGGAGAATTGGGACAAAAATTGGAAAATTTGTAAGGGACTTTGAAAAAATTGCAACTGGAATTTTAGCAATTTGGACGTGAAATTGTAAACATGTTGAAGTGGACTTTGAAAATTCTAGAGAGAATTGTCAAACTTTCTGTAGGATTCCAACAGTTTTGACAGGGATTTGAAAAGTTTCAATGGGAATGGGAAGAATTGGGACAAAAATGGGAAAATTTTTAAGGGACTTTGAAAAAATTTCAACTGGAATTTTAGCTATTTTTTGACGTGAAATTGTAAACATGCGGACATGGATTTTGAAAATTCTAGAGAGAATTTTAAAAGCTTCAACAGAATTCCAACAGTTTTGAGAGGGATTTGAAAAGTTTCAATGGGAATGGGAAGAATTGGGACAAAAATTGGAAAATTTTTAAGGGACTTTGAAAAAATTGCAACTGGAATTTTAGCCATTTTTTGACGTGAAATTGTAAACATGTGGACATGGATTTTGAAAATTCTAGAGAGAATTTTAAAAGCTTCAACAGAATTTCAACAATTTTGAGAGGGATTTGAAAAGTTTCAATGGGAATGGGAAGAATTGGGACAAAAATTGGAAAATTTTTAAGGGACCTTGAAAAAATTTCAACTGGAATTTTAGCAATGTTTTGACGTGAAATTGTAAACATGTGGACATGGATTTTGAAAATTCTAGAGAGAATTTTAAAAGCTTCAACAGAATTTCAACAATTTTGAGAGGGATTTGAAAAGTTTCAATGGGAATGGGAAGAATTGGGACAAAAATTGGAAAATTTGTAAGGGACTTTGAAAAAATTTCAACTGGAATTTTAGCAATTTGGACGTGAAATTGTAAACATGTGGACATGGATTTTGAAAATTCTAGAGAGAATTTTAAAAGCTTCAACAGAATTCCAACAGTTTTGAGAGGGATTTGAAAAGTTTCAATGGGAATGGGGAGAATTGGGACAAAAATTGGAAAATTTGTAAGGGACTTTGAAAAAATTGCAACTGGAATTTTAGCAATTTTTTGATGTGAAATTGTAAACATGTGGACATGGATTTTGAAAATTCTAGAGAGAATTTTAAAAGCTTCAACAGAATTCCAACAGTTTTGAGAGAGATTTGAAAAGTTTCAATGGGAATGGGAAGAATTGGGACAAAAATTGGAAAATTTTTAAGGGACTTTGAAAAAATTTCAACTGGAATTTTAGCCATTTTTTGACGTGAAATTGTAAACATGTGGACATGGATTTTGAAAATTCTAGAGAGAATTTTAAAAGCTTCAACAGAATTCCAACAGTTTTGAGAGAGATTTGAAAAGTTTCAATGGGAATGGGAAGAATTGGGACAAAAATTGGAAAATTTTTAAGGGACTTTGAAAAAATTTCAACTGGAATTTTAGCCATTTTTTGACGTGAAATTGTAAACATGTGGACATGGATTTTGAAAATTCTAGAGAGAATTCTAAAAGCTTCAATAGGATTTCAACAGTTTTGAGAGGGATTTGAAAAGTTTCAATGGGAATGGGAAGAATTGGGACAAAAATTGGAAAATTTTTAAGGGACTTTGAAAAAATTGCAACTGGAATTTTAGCCATTTTTTGACGTGAAATTGTAAACATGTGGACATGGATTTTGAAAATTCTAGAGAGAATTTTAAAAGCTTCAACAGAATTTCAACAATTTTGAGAGGGATTTGAAAAGTTTCAATGGGAATGGGAAGAATTGGGACAAAAATTGGAAAATTTTTAAGGGACTTTGAAAAATTTTCAACTGGAATTTTAGCAATTTTTTGACGTGAAATTGTAAACATGTGGACATGGATTTTGAAAATTCTAGAGAGAATTTTAAAAGCTTCAACAGAATTTCAACAATTTTGAGAGGGATTTGAAAAGTTTCAATGGGAATGGGAAGAATTGGGACAAAAATTGGAAAATTTTTAAGGGACTTTGAAAAAATTTCAACTGGAATTTTAGCTATTTTTTTACGTGAAATTGTAAACATGTTGAAGTGGATTTTGAAAATTCTAGAGAGAATTTTAAAAGCTTCAACAGAATTCCAACAGTTTTGAGAGGGATTTGAAAAGTTTCAATGGGAATGGGAAGAATTGGGACAAAAATTGGAAAATTTTGAAAGGACTTTGAAAAAATTTCAACTGGAATTTTAGCAATTTTTTGACGTGAAATTGTAAACATGTGGACATGGATTTTGAAAATTCTAGAGAGAATTTTAAAAGCTTCAAGGGAATTTCAACAATTTTGAGAGGGATTTGAAAAGTTTCAATGGGAATGGGAAGAATTGGGACAAAAATTGGAAAATTTTGAAGGGACTTTGAAAAAATTTCAACTGGAATTTTAGCCATTTTTTGACGTGAAATGTAAACATGTGGACATGGATTTTGAAAATTCTAGAGAGAAGTGTCAAACTTTCAATAGGATTACAACAGTTTTGAGAGGGATTTGAAAAATTTCAATGGGAATGGGAAGAATTGGGACAAAAATTGGAAAATTTTTAAGGGACTTTGAAAAAATTGCAACTGGAATTTTAGCCATTTTTTGACGTGAAATTGTAAACATGTGGACATGGATTTTGAAAATTCTAGAGAGAATTTTAAAAGCTTCAACAGAATTCCAACAGTTTTGAGAGGGATTTGAAAAGTTTCAATGGGAATGGGAAGAATTGGGACAAAAATTGGAAAATTTTTAAGGGACTTTGAAAAAATTTCAACTGAAATTTTAGCAATTTTTTGACGTGAAATTGTAAACATGTGGACATGGATTTTGAAAATTCTAGAGAGAATTTTAAAAGCTTCAACAGAATTTCAACAATTTTGAGAGGGATTTGAAAAGTTTCAATGGGAATGGGAAGAATTGGTACAAAAATTGGAAAATTTTTAAGGGACTTTGAAAAAATTTCAACTGGAATTTTAGCCATTTTTTGACGTGAAATTGTAAACATGTGGACATGGATTTTGAAAATTCTAGAGAGAAGTGTCAAACTTTCAATAGGATTTCAACAGTTTTGAGAGGGATTTGAAAAGTTTCAATGGGAATGGGAAGAATTGGGACAAAAATTGGAAAATTTTTAAGGGACTTTGAAAAAATTTCAACTGGAATTTTAGCCATTTTTTGACGTGAAATTGTAAACATGTGGACATGGATTTTGAAAATTCTAGAGAGAATTTTAAAAGCTTCAACAGAATTTCAACAATTTTGAGAGGGATTTGAAAAGTTTCAATGGGAATGGGAAGAATTGGGACAAAAATTGGAAAATTTTTAAGGGAATTTGAAAAAATTTCAACTGGAATTTTAGCAATTTTGACGTGAAATTGTAAACATGTGGACATGGATTTTGAAAATTCTAGAGAGAATTTTAAAAGCTTCAACAGAATTTCAATAATTTTGAGAGGGATTTGAAAAGTTTCAATGGGAATGGGAAGAATTGGGACAAAAATTGGAAAATTTTTAAGGGACTTTGAAAAAATTTCAACTGGAATTTTAGCCATTTTTTGACGTGAAATTGTAAACATGCGGACATGGATTTTGAAAATTCTAGAGAGAATTTTAAAAGCTTCAACAGAATTCCAACAGTTTTGAGAGGGATTTGAAAAGTTTCAATGGGAATGGGAAGAATTGGGACAAAAATGGGAAAATTTTTAAGGGACTTTGAAAAAATTTCAACTGGAATTTTAGCCATTTTTTGACGTGAAATTGTAAACATGTGGACATGGATTTTGAAAATTCTAGAGAGAATTTTAAAAGCTTCAACAGAATTCCAACAGTTTTGAGAGGGATTTGAAAAGTTTCAATGGGAATGGGAAGAATTGGGACAAAAATTGGAAAATTTTGAAGGGACTTTGAAAAAATTTCAACTGGAATTTTAGCAATTTTGACGTGAAATTGTAAACATGTGGACATGGATTTTGAAAATTCTAGAGAGAATTTTAAAAGCTTCAACAGAATTCCAACAGTTTTGAGAGGGATTTGAAAAGTTTCAATGGGAATGGGAAGAATTGGGACAAAAATTGGAAAATTTTTAAGGGACTTTGAAAAAATTTCAACTGGAATTTTAGCAATTTTTTGATGTGAAATTGTAAACATGTGGACATGGATTTTGAAAATTCTAGAGAGAATTTTAAAAGCTTCAACAGAATTCCAACAGTTTTGAGAGAGATTTGAAAAGTTTCAATGGGAATGGGAAGAATTGGGACAAAAATTGGAAAATTTGTAAGGGACTTTGAAAAAATTACAACTGGAATTTTAGCCATTTTTTGACGTGAAATTGTAAACATGTGGACATGGATTTTGAAAATTCTAGAGAGAATTTTAAAAGCTTCAACAGAATTTCAACAATTTTGAGAGGGATTTGAAAAGTTTCAATGGGAATGGGAAGAATTGGGACAAAAATGGGAAAATTTTTAAGGGACTTTGAAAAAATTTCAACTGGAATTTTAGCAATTTTTTGACGTGAAATTGTAAACATGTTGAAGTGGATTTTGAAAATTCTAGAGAGAATTTTAAAAGCTTCAACAGAATTTCAACAATTTTGAGAGGGATTTGAAAAGTTTCAATGGGAATGGGAAGAATTGGGACAACAATTGGAAAATTTTTAAGGGACTTTGAAGAAATTTCAACTGGAATTTTAGCAATTTTTTTACGTGAAATTGTAAACATGTGGACATGGATTTTGAAAATTCTAGAGAGAATTTTAAAAGCTTCAACAGAATTTCAACAATTTTGAGAGGGATTTGAAAAGTTTCAATGGGAATGGGAAGAATTGGGACAAAAATTGGAAAATTTTTAAGGGACTTTGAAAAAATTTCAACTGGAATTTTAGCTATTTTTTTACGTGAAATTGTAAACATGTTGAAGTGGATTTTGAAAATTCTAGAGAGAATTTTAAAAGCTTCAACAGAATTCCAACAGTTTTGAGAGGGATTTGAAAAGTTTCAATGGGAATGGGAAGAATTGGGACAAAAATTGGAAAATTTTGAAAGGACTTTGAAAAAATTTCAACTGGAATTTTAGCAATTTTTTGACGTGAAATTGTAAACATGTGGACATGGATTTTGAAAATTCTAGAGAGAATTTTAAAAGCTTCAAGGGAATTTCAACAATTTTGAGAGGGATTTGAAAAGTTTCAATGGGAATGGGAAGAATTGGGACAAAAATTGGAAAATTTTGAAGGGACTTTGAAAAAATTTCAACTGGAATTTTAGCCATTTTTTGACGTGAAATGTAAACATGTGGACATGGATTTTGAAAATTCTAGAGAGAAGTGTCAAACTTTCAATAGGATTACAACAGTTTTGAGAGGGATTTGAAAAATTTCAATGGGAATGGGAAGAATTGGGACAAAAATTGGAAAATTTTTAAGGGACTTTGAAAAAATTGCAACTGGAATTTTAGCCATTTTTTGACGTGAAATTGTAAACATGTGGACATGGATTTTGAAAATTCTAGAGAGAATTTTAAAAGCTTCAACAGAATTCCAACAGTTTTGAGAGGGATTTGAAAAGTTTCAATGGGAATGGGAAGAATTGGGACAAAAATTGGAAAATTTTTAAGGGACTTTGAAAAAATTTCAACTGAAATTTTAGCAATTTTTTGACGTGAAATTGTAAACATGTGGACATGGATTTTGAAAATTCTAGAGAGAATTTTAAAAGCTTCAACAGAATTTCAACAATTTTGAGAGGGATTTGAAAAGTTTCAATGGGAATGGGAAGAATTGGTACAAAAATTGGAAAATTTTTAAGGGACTTTGAAAAAATTTCAACTGGAATTTTAGCCATTTTTTGACGTGAAATTGTAAACATGTGGACATGGATTTTGAAAATTCTAGAGAGAAGTGTCAAACTTTCAATAGGATTTCAACAGTTTTGAGAGGGATTTGAAAAGTTTCAATGGGAATGGGAAGAATTGGGACAAAAATTGGAAAATTTTTAAGGGACTTTGAAAAAATTTCAACTGGAATTTTAGCCATTTTTTGACGTGAAATTGTAAACATGTGGACATGGATTTTGAAAATTCTAGAGAGAATTTTAAAAGCTTCAACAGAATTTCAACAATTTTGAGAGGGATTTGAAAAGTTTCAATGGGAATGGGAAGAATTGGGACAAAAATTGGAAAATTTTTAAGGGAATTTGAAAAAATTTCAACTGGAATTTTAGCAATTTTGACGTGAAATTGTAAACATGTGGACATGGATTTTGAAAATTCTAGAGAGAATTTTAAAAGCTTCAACAGAATTTCAATAATTTTGAGAGGGATTTGAAAAGTTTCAATGGGAATGGGAAGAATTGGGACAAAAATTGGAAAATTTTTAAGGGACTTTGAAAAAATTTCAACTGGAATTTTAGCCATTTTTTGACGTGAAATTGTAAACATGCGGACATGGATTTTGAAAATTCTAGAGAGAATTTTAAAAGCTTCAACAGAATTCCAACAGTTTTGAGAGGGATTTGAAAAGTTTCAATGGGAATGGGAAGAATTGGGACAAAAATGGGAAAATTTTTAAGGGACTTTGAAAAAATTTCAACTGGAATTTTAGCCATTTTTTGACGTGAAATTGTAAACATGTGGACATGGATTTTGAAAATTCTAGAGAGAATTTTAAAAGCTTCAACAGAATTCCAACAGTTTTGAGAGGGATTTGAAAAGTTTCAATGGGAAT